>NW_022984787.1:322861-375200 GCF_010094145.1 Didymella exigua CBS 183.55
CAGCACTGTAATTCCATAGCTTAGCACGTCGTATATGCCCTTCGGGAGGCGAGATGGTGGACTTGATCCCCATTATCTAGACGTAAAATGAATACCAACCAACCAACCAACAGCTGGTCGCGGAGAAGCGAGGCCGTAGACAGAGGGCATGTTCCCAACTCCTGGTCTTGAAAGTCCGCGCGATACTGGCGTGACGTAGCTGGAGGTGTTGCAGGTCAGACTTCCGTCTCAGTCTTGGCTCGACCATGGTCTGTGGCGTGCGGTGCGGGCGCACCTCAGTCAGCACATGCTGACCTCAACGACTGCGCAACTCTTCCTCGGTCGTCAACAGGCACATACATCTCGACCTTCCCCAGTCAGGAGCTGCTGTCCTTCAGCAACACTATTTTGAAGATATACACAGCATCACCGAACTTCCTCCGTTGTGAAGGGCTTGACTCGCAAGTCAGCCTTGTAGACGTCCCCGGTCTGCAAACCATCAGGCCCCCACAATGGAGCCGTATACCCGTTACCTCAGCCCAGCATAGCCGCACGTGAGCATCTAGAAGCCTCAAGTCTCATTCACAGGTCAACAATGGTGATCGAATGCAGGCCATTTTCGGCAAGATGGTGCCACCGCAATACCAGGGACCATGGTCTGGTACTGAGGCTGGGTCGAACGATGTATTAAATCATTGCTCGCGCACTATCACCGGGGCAGAACAACGACGATTTCATGGAGCAGCATCTTGGGTTCCGACTACAGTTCACGCCACGACATCAAACTCGTCCTCCGTAATTGAAGAACAACTACAACAAAGCATATCAACAAGGCAATCTCGATTGTAACGACAAACGATCATCACCATGCCATGCACACGTCTTCTCGCAAGAGCATACTACAGCAACTCAAACAGTCCCAACTCGAACAAGACAGCTATCGTTGTCGGTCTCGTCTGCGGCGTCCTCGCCATCGGCATCGGCATAGTAACCCTCATCTGCTGCAGCAACCGAAGCACCCGTCACGGCCCCGAGTCCCTCGTTGCACGCTCGCAAGAGCTGCGTCGCGAAAACAACGGATGGTGGGGCGCAGCTCCACCTCACTACGAGACAGCAACAGAGCGAAGGCGCCGAAATCTTGAGATAAGAGCAACTATGGGCGGCGGGAGTGGAATCGCAAGAGGAGCGAGAAGCGGAAGGGATGCAAGAGAGGGAGGGCCAGCACCGCCTGAGTATCAAACGCCTGCGCCGGCTTGCCGTACGGGACGCCGACAACTAGTGCCTTCACCTCTGCCACAAGAGAATGATGCGCCACCGGCTTATGAACCGCGTGCTGTCTGGCCGACCGGTGTACACGCGCCTTGAAATTAACTGCTTCTGTCAGGCGTAAAGCAGTTTAGCGAAGGGACACAAGATCCATGAGCGTGGGCACCGAGATACTTAGGGCTTCGTTCGGGCAACAGTTCAACATGAAATGCAGATCAAGCTAGAGAGCAATTGATAAGGCAGAAGGCGGAACAATGCCTGGCACAGACGTGCTGGCAGCGGTACCGAATAGCGTTGTCGAGCTTTTCGATATGCAGAGACAATTCGCAGGCTGAGGAAGGTGCCATGGCCACGTACTAAACTGTCATGAGCGTTCGAGCAATTCACCGGTGCTCTCAAGACCACGATGTCTCATACAACGTAACCTGAATTGCTGTTGTAGAGCATATGGAGCGACCGACCGAAGATTTTGAAACATTTCCGATCAGAGAGCAGTTTGGAGGGGGCTGGGACTGAAGGTAGGTGTTATTTGTTCGAAGAATAGCTCCAGATACGGAGTTTGCATTACTTCAACGCGACTGAGCACAGTAACTAATAAGATCGCTCATCGTTGCATCATTTCCAATCTGTCACTAACTCCTTGCAACTTGTAGACAGGCCTATATCACATTCTCCAATCTCATACACCACAATGCGAATAGGGAGAGCGTATAAGCTCTTCGACCCACTCCAGCATCAATGTATTTATGCAAGGGGAGCAGTCTGATCCGGACGGAGCGCACATCCAGCGTTCTTGAAGACCGGATTGAGCTTGCCAACAGACCAGTTGAGAAGCGAGAGAGGCAAAGTAGTGACAACCGACAAGCTGGAAGGCACCGGCTGAGTACCAAGCTGGTACAACAAGCAAAGAAGGTCGGAGGCAGTAGCAGCGTCGGGAAGCTTGCCGTCGCGGATGACGCCGAAGGGAGAAGACAGAGCATCGAAGTTGTTGGTGCCGACATTGCCGCCGAACAGCTTGGGATACTGGACGTACTGGGCTAAGATTTCGAGGGTAACATCGTTGTTAGTATACGACGTGCGGCGATTAAACCAGTTGTCTGGAATACGCTCAGGGCCTGCCTGCCAGTTGCCGTTGGAATCCTGGGTGGTGCCAAAGAAGGAGGAGATAGTCTTAAGATCGGCAGTGCCCTCTGGACCGTAGCTGGCGAACAGCTCGTATAGGAAGGAAGAGGCGCCGTAAAGCAGAAGAGCCAGGGGACCAAAGAAGAAGTTGGGATTCTCCTGCACGGACTCGTCGTAGCGCTGGCTGCGGTATGCCGCGAGGGTATTGCGATCGAAGTTCCCACCTGAAACACGGTCGGCGACATCCTTCATCCTCTTGAACAACGTGCCGTTGAAAGAGTAGTTGTCGCCGTTGTGGGTGAAGTAGTCGTTTCGGGTCAGCGATGAGTCGCCCTCGAACTTGTTGTGTCCGTTCAGTCCGGGCTGGCGGCCAAGAACACCTCCAAGGGTGGCAGTGCGGGATGTGGCGTCACAGCCAATGCTGAGCTTGCCGGTGAGAATGTCACCATCGGCAACGACACCGAGGGTTGCCAAGAGCGTAGCAAGGTCCCAGTCAACATTATACAAGTTCTGTTGAGCATCGACGAGCTCAGTGAAGGTTGTGATACCATCACGAGCAAGGAAGTTGTGATTGGCAGCCGCATTGAGACCGGGACAAGGACCACGGATGTCGTTTGGCCCAGGAGCCTGGAAGGCGTGTGCGGTGTCTCCGTCAGCGGGGACCTTGATGCCTCCCTTACCTGTACCGCGAGCACCATTTCGTGCGCCGGTGTAGGGGTACTGGCTGTTATATGGAGCCGCAGGCTGGTGGTTTGAGTTGAAGGGGCAGTTGTCTTGCCTCTTCACATTGCGGTTACGGGGGAGCAGAGATGAGTCAACGCCAGGCTGGTTGGCAACCCATGGGTACGCTGAGACGGCGGACGCCGAGAGTAGGAGAAGTGAAAGAGTCTGCATGTTGAAAAGCTGAAGCCGCTCACTGAAAAGTGTTGTATAGCTTCTCCCTGCCTTGGAGATAGTATTGGAACTGATGATCTATACGATGTGGAGGACGTGGTCCTACTTATACAATTGTTCATCTTGCTTCGCTCTTGGTTCCACATTGAAATGACCGAGGCAGATCTGCGCATTTCCATGTACTCGACTACCTGCAGTAGACTACCCTCAAATCCACAGTCTATCATTGGAGGACGCAATACGGATTGACCCATTGCACACGCTGCGGCGGCTGATCGACGTACCCCATGGGGAAGATCCTCCACTCCACTCATAGTCCTGTCGGTAGATGTGCTAGTGGCAGGATTACCCCGGAAGTTGTGGAGGTAGAACCAGAGATGTGTGTAGTTGGTCTGTTGCCGAGCGGAAGGTTTGCGCTCCGCGCCTGCGCTAACGCACCGGTGCTCTCAAAACAAGAAAGGTTCCTGAAGTTAGTACGGTACTCGACGATCTTGTACCCAGACAGTAGGTATCGGCGTGACGAATCAGATATGGCGGCGTGCAGAACGACATTATGCTCAATGGCGCGTGATGTGAGTTCAACACCGAAGAAGACCCTGGTTGCAGTTTTGAGCCAAGATTGGCGTCGCCTCCCCAATGAATACACATGATTCTGTCTCACCAGGCTAACTTTGTGGCAGAAGCAAGTGTAGTTTCTGGTAGACGGCGATCGGAATCGTGCTTCCATCATAGCGCACCTCCAGCGCACAACTCTCACTGGTTGGGCAGCTTCCGGTCAGGTTTCCGCATTCGCATTGCCAGCTGTTAGCGTCTGTGTAGTGTTCAAATTGACTTGTAGATATACTAGGAAAGCCTCGGTATGATTCATGTACGTTGGAACTGGATTGCGCTGCTACGGGTGCAAATACACCTGAGGTTCTGGTCTTCGCTCGTGCGTGTTCCATCTTCGGCGACCATGACTTACAAAGGTACCAGGCGCGTGGCTTTCAGATTCGATTTTCCGGATGCGAGCATGATTTGCAAATCTTCGTCTTTGTTCTCACTTGCGCGACCAGGTCGCTGGAGTGAGTCCCAGAGCTCTGCGGAAATAACCAGGAACTATCCCAATGCAGAAGTGGGTGCGACACATGATTCACTCGCCAGGTGACGGCCGGAACACCAGGGTTTGTAGACTAGAGTGGTCTAGGAAACAAGCAGTGCGGCCTCGGCAGGTGGTAAGTGGTGTTCTGGCCAGCTCGATACACTGAGACAGGGGGCGGTGGGTTGCAACCTGCCAAGGACTGTGTGTAGTGTTAGTTACACCCCGTGGTCTCAACCGCTGTAGTTGGCTGGTATCAAATTTAAAACTATTTTGCTCCGAAACCGAGGCTCATCGACGACGCCAGATGTACATTCGCTCGTAACTGTAGGATGGAAATATGTGCGCATAGTAGGTTGACATTGCACTTGGCAACGAAGCTTCCCTTCACCATTCACGTCAAGGGCAAGGATGCTAGACAACATTTCGTACGAGGCTTGATGGTTCTTCTGAGAGAGGGTCAGAGGTGTATTCCCGTATGCAACTGCTGCCTGTCTGTCTCGAAGCCAGTCACTGACACTGAGCGATGTGTAGGTGAGTTGACGGCCTCGCTGAGCTTGATGGAAGCCGAGGTTTGTTCAATTCTGGAGGTTCGTGCTGCATGCGCAAGCATTGACCAAATTGTCGCTTTCGAAGCTCAAAGTATTAAATTACTGGTGTTGTAGCTCGGTGTGAGTAACGAGATCCTGGTCGAGCGACTGCAAATTATCTCGCTCAGGGAGCCAGATTCAGAATAAGGTGGCAAGCGAGAATATTGTCTTTGTAGAGCTTCGCGCCATGTTCGTGATCATCAACCTTGCTCTTGGTTCCATGTTGCCATACATTGGTCTCGGCAATGAGGTCGACAACGGTGGCGGCAGAAGGACTCGGTCCAGTAACGCCGTTGTACCGGTACCTAACACGACCTAGATCTGTCCAATAGCTTGCTCGCCCTCGGTAATAACAAATACCTGATACGTTGGCAGTTTTCTACAATCGGTCCTCTCTAATTTGGTATCGGCATCTCGATTACTTCGCCGCTGGCTGACTACGCGACTGCTGCACATATTATTGAAAGCTTGCATATAGGGCAACGAAGCACGGGAGACATGCTGAGGCACGTTACTCGACCACCTGGTTAGCTTTGCTGTGACGATAGAGTTTCTTTTAAAGCCACGTCGTGTGCGACAAACACAACACCAGCTCACGAGTCTGGTAATGGTGATGCCTTGTGCGTTGGATTGCATGGGGGCGTAATAGGTAGAATCACTTTGATGCCATTGCTGAGCGATGTCACCTCGGTAGAAAAGTCATTGCAAACACTTTCAGCATTCAAGAGCAACTCGGGGGCGGGGCTGCAGGAATGTCAGTTGCAAGAGATGAGATGCTCCGTTTGAAGGCGAGTCTCATTGACCCGCGGATGGAAGGTAATCTGATGGGACTACATATCCAAGCAAACAACGCTAGAACCCAGGATGCGGATATACCCAAGCCAGAACACCGTATCGAGACACAAAAACCCGCCAATTCATCAAGCAGGTTGCTCACTGACCAATCACCTTCTTCCTCTGTTTCTCAGCCCACTCACGCGATGCAATCCTACCTCGCTCTGCAGCCTCAGCTCGCGCCCTTTTGGCGGCTTCTTCTTTTTCCCTCCTCTCGCGCTCCAAGGCTTCTTTTTCCATTCTGTCCCGATTGAAAACGTGCTTGCCCTTGACCTTGAGCGCAGCAGCATCGAGGGGAGTGACTGTTGATTTGCCGCCTTCGGCAAGCAGAACACTGTTGCGGTTCGCTGACGAGGTGGACGTCGAGCGCGAAGCGGAGACATCGATGATGCTGCTGCGCTTGCTGGCAAGAGAAGTTGAGCGCTGCGGAGCATCAGACTGCGGCGGAGGCAGGATGCTGATGCCCGGTGCGTCTCTGACTAGCAGTGAATCTCGTGGTCGGTGGGCGATGTGTTTCCGGACTGCTGCGGCTGCGGCTGCTTTCTTCGCAGCTTCAGCTTCTTCCATGCGCCTCAAGCGTTCTTCTTTTTTTGCCTTGAGGCGTATTGCAGTCGCTTCGCCTGGCAGTTGGAAGCTGGGCTTGGTAAGTTGCTTCGTCGACTTGGGTGGTGGGGGCATGCTAATCGGTCGTGAAGCAGGCTTACCCACGCCCCCCGCTTCCTCCATGCGCTTCAGGCGCTCTTCCTTTTGAACCTTGAGCTTTGCTGCTGTCGCCTCGCCAGGAAGCTGGAAGCTCGGAATTGTAGTAGGCTTTGTCGATTTGGGCGGTGGTGGCATACTGATCGGTCGCTGCTTGGGCGCAGCTGTACCTTCTGCCTCGCGCTTCAGACGTTCCTCCCTCTGCGCCCTCAGCTTCGCCGCTACATTGTCGCTCGACAACTGGAAAGTCGGCTTCGTTGGTGCCCTGCCTTTCGGCGGAGGCGGGGGTGTAGGAAATGATAGACTGATAGGGCGACGCTTAGATGCCAGATAGTCAGCTGTCTCTATCAAAGGCTTCCCAATATCCTTGCCTGGTACCGTACAAACACTGGACGCACGGGCGAGTGACGTCATGGTAGACTCAACGCTCTTAGGGGCTGCACTTGGTACTCTCGAGATCCTTGTAGGAAGAACTGGCTTGACAGTAACTGCTTTTTTGGGGGCAATTGACGCTCTGGCAGCAACTGGTGCCCTAGTGGGGATGGGTGCCTTGGCTGGTATCATACCAGGCTTCATGATTTCAACCTTGGCCGGAGTTCGAGCAGAGGCTTTGGCAGACGTCTTTTTTCTCGTGGTTGACGCTGCAGAAACACTCTGTGACGGTGATTTTTTTGGAGAGTGTTCCTCATCAGAGTGATCGAGATCCGGAATGACTTTGCCGATAGATTCGAGATCCTCTTCCAGTCTATCAATGGCTGAAATAGACTCCTCGAGACGCATTGGAGACCTGGACAGGCTTCTTGAAGTGCGTCTGATGGACCCTTGATTCTTGGTCGGGGTTGATACAGTCCCTTCGAATGGCTTCTCAGCATGCAGCATCTTAGGCTCTGCTTCTGGTACAATCTCGACAGAAGGGATGGCCTCTTCAGGGACTACGCTGTCAACCTGCATATTGAAGTCTGTCTCGAAATCATCTGCTGTGGATGTTGCTGGCCTGGCTTCATGGATGATCTCCTCCACTCCAAAGGCCTCAGCAGCCTCGGCCTCGACAGCTTGGACCTCTGATGTCATTTTTTCTTCAACAGCCTGCACTCCAATCTGAACTGACTCGTCTTGCGGTTCTGTCACCCCTTCTTCTTGTGTACCCAACGGTTCTGTTGCAACCGCCGGTGCAACGTCCTCCATCTTGTCTATCTCTCCGTGAGCGGGCTTACCAGATACCATATGTTTTTGCTGAGCTGCCGCTTGAGCCTCAGCCTGCGCTTCATCTACTATCTCTTCGAGCACCTCCTCTTCGGTTGGCCCGGGTTGTGGTGTTTGCTGCTCGACCTGCGCTTGCTTCTGTTCCTCATCGAGCTTTGCTTGTTGACGTCGTGTGAGTCGGACAGGTTTCGGCGTTAGTTCATGCTCGACCTTCTTGATCTGTTCCATCACCGCTGGTGTTCCATTCTCCACAACAATATTTGCTGCTTCGACAGGCGCCTCAGGCGCTTCGGACACTTCAGACGCTCCAGATTGTTCTGTGGCATCTTGAGCGATTGTCTTTTCCGGCTGCTCCTTTTCGATTTTTACTTGTTGACGTCGTGTCCGTCTTGTAGGCTTTCGTGCTGTTTGTGGTTCGACCTCGGCATGTTCCTCGTGTGCTGCGAGTGTCTTGTTCTCCACGGGAGCAGCATCGGCCTCCACTTTAAGATCGACTTCAGCCTGCTCCACTCCTTCGCCGGCGACATCTTCGTTCCTCTCTTCCGGCTGAGGCGAAAGCACGCGATGTGATTTGCCAGGTGCTTCTTCCTCCTCAAGTTTCGCTTGCTGGCGGCGCGTGAGTCTAACTGCTGGCGTTTGCGGAACATCAGGCTGCTCGTCGCCGTTGTGAGCTGGGGTAGTATCTGAGTGTATGTTAGTTACTGGGATCCCATTGTCATGTTGCAACAGGGGTCAGTCACTTACCGTCCGTGTGCTCCTGGGCTGGTTCTTGCCCCGCAGCTTCGTTGATTATTGGGCTTGCGGCTGCTTGTCGCTCTGCCTCCCCAACGACTTGTACCGCCTCTCCCTCTGACTTCGCCTTCTTACCCTTGGCGCCCTTCTTCCCCTTGCCTCTCCCCTTCTTTGCTGGCGTCTTCGCTGGTGTCTTTGCAGACAGAGGCTCTTCAGTCGGTGCTGCGGGTGTTGCGTTCGGCTCAATGTCCTTCAAAGCGCGTTCGCTGACCTCGGGTGCCGCGACGTCCTCCTCCATGTCCTCCTGGGCGCGTTGCGCAGCGCGAGTGACGCGCATTGTGGTTGTTGATATTCAAAAAGGCGTGTGCGTATGTAGTTTAGTGTGGTCGAATGGGCTATGCACAAGTTCGAGACATATGGGCGACGGGGGACTGGCAGGGGCTGTCGATAAGATTGGCGATAGTACCTAGTGATCCTTCAGGCGATCGTTTGCGTGGCAGCTGTGTTTCGATAAACACCCTTCCTCATCTGGACTAACTCCACACTCCGCGAACTTCGGAAAAAGCGTCACGTGGTCACAGCGTCGGAGATCGAGGGCGTTGTCAAAGCCATCTGCCGGGTAGCTGCGAACTGCATTCGGATCCGCTCCCGTGCACCTCCTCGTCCACTACCTACTACTTCTGCTGTGATTTCGAAATTTTCAGGTGAAAAAGCCGTGTAGACTTCTCGCGCTCATTGACAAATCTGCAAAGTCGTCACGATTGTGATCCAATCGGCGCGCCCCTAACACTCTTTCGCAAAGGCGAACTCGACCTCAGAGGACCTCAACTGTCCTCAATTGGTGCGGATCTCAGGGGATTGTTCATCTCTTCGTGTATCTGCACGAGGCTGACAACCGGCACTGCTCCCGGCAATCTTCACATCTAGCGATATCTCCGAGACCGGCAAGCTGGCTTACCCCGCGAGGCAGTTGTTGCGTCCCTTCAGTAGCCGGAGCTACCCCACCATATCTAGAATGACCTCACGGGCGACGGCGAACTCCCGCCTGAATCTTTTCTCTAAGCACCTCGACTCCAAGCCATTCCTTGCGTTGAACACACCATTCTCGACCGAACGCAGCGGACATCTTGAAGACGCCCAAGGCAATCGCATCCAACGCAACAAACCCCAGGAACTCAAGAAGTCTGTACCGAAGGAAGAAGAACCACCCAAGATGGCTTCCTCCCAGGCTCCCCACCCAGCTCTTATGATCCCCGGACCTATCGAGTTCGACGATGCTGTCCTTAATGCTATGAGCTTCTATAGGTATGTTCCGTGGCTCAATGTCATTGGGGATTACATGCTAAGATGACATTAGCGAATCGCACGTTGGCCAGCCATTTGTCAACTGCTTCAGCGAGGTCCTCCAGAACCTCCGTAAGCTCTTCCAGACCACCGACCCTGCCTCGCAACCCTTCGTTATCTCCGGCTCCGGCACACTTGGATGGGACCAGGTCGCCGCCAACCTGGCTGAGCCTGGTGATGAGGTCCTCGTACTACACACTGGATACTTTGCCGACTCGTTCGCCGACTGCTTCGAGACCTATGGCGTCAAGGTCACACAACTGAAGGCACCCATTGGCGACCGACCCCAGCTCGATGAGGTCGAGAAAGCCCTGAAGGAGAAGAAGTACAAGATCCTCACAGTCACACACGTTGATACATCAACTGGTGTGCTCAGCGAGCTCAAGGCATTGAGCGATCTGGTTGAAAAGGTCAGCCCTGAGACACTGCTCGTTGTTGACGGAGTTTGCAGTGTTGGATCTGAGGAGATTCGCTTTGACGACTGGAAGCTCGATGTTGTCCTCACAGCATCACAGAAGGCCATTGGATGCCCTGCTGGTCTCAGCATCCTGGTGGCATCTGGGAAGGCAATTGAGGTCTTCAAGAACAGGAAGACAAGACCTACATCTTATTTTGGTTCATGGAAGAACTGGCTACCGAGTAAGTGCTGTTATGAAATCCAGTTAGCTAGAAGGGCACTAACAATGCGGCAGTTATGCAGAACTACGAGGCCAAGAAGCCTTCCTACTTTGCCACGCCATCGCCTCAGCTCATCCACGCTCTCGACGTAGCACTTAAGCAGATCCTCTCGCGCCCTCTGGAGCAGCGCTTTGCCGACCACAAGGCTGCATCACAGAAGATCAAGAAGGCTGTCGCAGACTTCGGCCTGAAGCAGCTTGCCTCGAAGCCCGAGAACCAGGCCAACGGCATGACCGCCATCTACCTGCCTGAGGGCGTCACACCGCCCGATGTCCTGCCCAACCTGCTGAAGAAGGGCGTCATATTCGCTGGTGGTCTCCACAAGGAGATCGCTACCAAGTACGTTCGATGCGGACACATGGGTGTCAGTGTGACAGACCCCAACCGTGCGGACATCACAAAGGCCATTGAGAGCTTGAAGGAGGCATTGACAGAGGTCGGCCACAATGCCCAGAAGTAAGAAATAAGTCAGATATTCTGTATATACGTCACACGGCTAGATAAAAAAAAAGATCGGGTGCAAGCAGACGCTGTGTCGATAAATCTGCCGAAAATAGCACCGCACTTTTAGTTCCATCCTTCGAGCTTTGCAGTGATGATGAGCCTCGTGGCTATGCTCGCACCCGCACCACCAAGCCTGCAGGCCTGCTCATCAAGTACCAGGAACGGTCTCCGCATCATTCGTGTGATTTGACAATGCGCCTTTGGTTTTCACGGCCAAGCTGCCTAGCACAAGCTCGCGGCTTGGTATATTATGATTATTCCCGCTTCGGCCTACGACACCACGACATCGCGATAATGATGTTGCGTTGAGATGCGGAACTACCAGTTCGGCACTTGCGGCGAGGCTGTGCTTGCTTGGTATGCTGTGAGGTACATCACCTTGATGATCCTAGATGGCGATGTTGGTGTCCTCCCATCTCTTCGTGTCCGTCGGCAACCACCGTCTGCACTGACCATTCGTTCACGTATTGACAGTCTTTTCCAAATTTTCTCGTCGCGCCCAAGTCAAAGACGCTTTTGTAACACCGTTAGAGCCATCATGGCGTCAACAACGCGCCCCAACCAACAAGCCTGGGTCACAGCCTTCGCCAGCGCCCCACCATCCGCCTGCGCAACTCTCCGCGCCCTCAGCAACACGGTAGAATACGGCGTTCAATGTATCTTTGCAGAAGAAGATGACGACACACTGCCAAACTCAATTAATACAGCCTGTCTACCTTGGGCTACAGCCGGCATCCCTTCGAGTGCGGCATTCTACTCCCCTGCCACTGCATGCCCCACATCTTGGACCGCGGTCGCGACTCGTACAGCAGCTGGTGGTGCGAGTGACTGGATCGATGGCGAGACAGCTCTAGAGTGCTGTCCACCGGGGTTCGTGGGCGGAGGTGGAGGGTTGTGTAATCCGGAGACGAGTGGAACAACGTCGGTTGTTAGTTGTGGTGAGGCGGATGCAGAAGAGAACGAAAATATGGTTTACATCGCGGGGCAGTGGCCGGCGAGTGTGAGCGTGAGGGTTACAGCATTGCAGCTGAGGTACCAGGCTACTGATACTGGGGGTACGGCAAGTGCGACAGGCAGTTCGAGTTTGAGTACTGCGTCGAGTACGAGTGGTTCAGGGGCCGGAGCTGGTAACGAGGGTGGAGGGCTCTCAACGGGCGCGAAGGTGGCGATTGGGACTATCATTCCTCTGGTATCCACACTCGGAGCCTTGACTGCGTTTTTGCTGTGGCGGAGGAGAAAGCATAGGAAGGCTGCTGCGGCGATGTCGAAGGAATTCGCAGATGGACACGAGACAAAGCGGAGCTACGAGAAGGTTCCTCAAGAAACCTTTATCAATTCGAGTATTGGGTCGGAAGACATTTCAGCTACCACTGCAGGTGCCGCTGCGGCAGTTCCGGCAGTAGCTGTCGTCGCGCAGAATGCTCATCATGAAACTCCAGAGTGGAACGCAGAACTCGATGCTACCGAGGCTGAAAGAAGAAGGTACATGGCGGTTCAAGGAAGCTTGTTTCCACCTGCAAGCGGTGCCAAAGCCGATGCGTCAAGCCTGGGCGGCGCGAGCGAAGCCAGCGAGTTGGGTGGTATGATGAGGGTCAACAGAAAGCCTATTGCGCCTGTTGAACTTGATTCGATGCCTGTGACGAGTGAACTGGCTGGCGGAGGGAGTGCAGAGCGAAGATAGGAAGAGTTTTTATGAATGATACCCATGTTTCTTGTTACAAATACGGTTTGTACCTGATTGTAACCGAGTATGTTTCAGTAACGATCTCCTTCTTGCTTCAATCACAGGCTGCCTTGCTAGGTACCGTGTCTGTGCGCGTGATGCCCCACTCGCTACTTGTGTCAACAGCGTCATGATCCGCCTCCAAGACAACCAACATCACTTTCGATAATTCGGAGCATGCGCATACTCTTCGATGAGCTGAAGAGATTCTACTTCGAGCTCATTACTACAATTGTTCCCGGTCCAGCTAGTTGGAGCTATCTTGTACCAATTCTACTCTTGCCACTGGGGCTCCTTGTACCGCCTGCAACATTGAGCCATGGTCAGCTGTGTGCGATCATCCTGCCCATCAGTGTCGTGGCTACTGTACACGCGTGGATGATAATGGGCGCCAACGACGTCATCTCGACAGATTCGCTGTACTTGACACTGTTCTTGTACTACTTCAAGGATCCGCGGCAAGATTTCAGACGCATTGTCAGATCCGATCCTAACGAACGCACGAAAGAGCCAAGAATACCGCAGCCAGATGGAAGCAGAGACAATGAAGGGGCTGTAGGATCGAAGCCGATCGCATTGAAGGCTTATCCGAAGACCTTCACAGGCCGCCTCAATTGGGCGATGACGCTCTTACAAAGCCGGCCATTGCACGACTGGATTATCGGCGAGCCAGGTCATGACCGACGAGTCCTCCGGCCATTCCAGCATCCTAGTCGATTCCAGCTCATGGTCGACATCTTCTCTCGCCTTTTGCCTGTGTTGTCAATCCTCTTGCCGTTGTCCAAGCAACTCGCAGCGCACGACCCATACTTCAGCGATCCAACATGGTCGATCTTTGCTCTGTATGGAGCTGATCACAGCGATGCAGGCAAGATCGCGACCTTTCTGAGGAACTCGGTGCCGCCATTTATGCTCAGGTCTATGACAATGGCTATGTACACATACTCGCTCCTGCTCGGTCTCTTTCTGCCGCCAATGCTTTTCGTGCTGCTGCTCAATACACTGCGCTTGATCCCGGACAAGTGGTCACCGCATACGTGGCGACCACACTTTGGACCTTTCTCAGTCATCGCCAAGTATGGGGTGCGAGGATTCTGGGGTCGCTGGTGGCATCAGCAGATGCGACACATTGTTTCTGAGCCAGGCCGATGGCTGGCAACGAAACTTGGGTTGGGCGATGACGGTTGGCAGAAGACTGTCCGATACATGTTGGTCTGCATATCTGCGTTTACGTTGAGTGGGATAACGCACTTGGGCATGGTGCCTCCGAGTCCGAGGTTTTCGACGGTGGATACGAATGAGCTGCGGTTGAGTCTAGCGGGCTTTTTCTGGGTCCAGCCCGTGGGTATCGCTGTCGAGATGATTTTGGTAGAGCCTGCTCTGCGCAGCTTTCCTGCGTCAATGCGAGAATTGCAGGTACTATTGAGAGTTGTATGGACGTTGTTGTTCATGTGCTTCTCGTGCACTTATTTGGTCCTACCGTTCGGGCAGTTGGGATACTGGAGTATTGTTCCTTCCGAGTTTGTGCCACATTTGCTGTAGAAGCCCCGAACGCCGTTGACGGCCGCTGGAGAAGGGGCCTGATTTTCTCTCGCCTGCGCGTGGAGTTGAGAGAGCTTACATTAATCCTCAGCTTCCCGATCCTAATCATTCCAAGGCATGATTTACTAACGTAATCCACCATCGAGTGAGACAACCCATCAAGTGAGACAGTTTCTGCCAAGACCGCCTACTCCCTCATCAACGCGATATGCCTCAACAACAAGACGCGCAACTATCAAACAGAGAAGGCAGAATCCAGCTTGCTCTTTCTGCCTATACTACCTGCCAGTTCCAAAATCTCCGACGCGCTGCCCAGGCGTTCAATGTACCTCATGCAACCTTAGCTTGTCGATTCAACAGGATCACACATGGCCCAGATACTCGCAACGCCCAACATAAGCTCACTGCAGCTAAAGAGTAGACAATTACAAAATAAGTCCTCAACCTTAATTCGCAAGGGCTTGCGCCCTAGTTGTGCGAGGTGGCAGATATGGCAAATAAAGTGCTGGGTGTGTGTAGCGGAGAGCCAGTTGGGCAGAGGATGATAATTGGCGCGTGGTCCCAGCTAGTGGAGGACTGCAAAGTTAAGTATAGCGTCTACAACGATAACGTGCACAACCTCAATAAGACAGGCTTCTAAATAGGTGACATTGGCTTGATAAAAGTTGTCACAGGCTCTAAGAGACGTGCTTGACCTGATCTTATCAGGAAAAGTTTTTGAAACCTGGCCGTTGTTGGCAGTCGTGGCACGTTCGTGGCACGACCGTTCAACGGCCCCAACGGCCCCAACGGCCCCCAATGTTCGAAAACGACGGCTCAACGTTCCCAACAGCCAAAACGCTGAGTGCCCATAATTAATAACCTCGCAACGATGTTGCAGCGTCGTTGCATGCCTACTAGCACTTGTATGAAATATCCGAAAATTCCGAAATTTAACATATAGATAGAGCGAAATTGTGGCTACAAAACAAGCTGAGAATTATAGCAGTAACGTATTCCACCACCAAGCTAGCCAACCCACAAGCCAGCCACTTTTCCTTGGCACAACCAACTTTCTCCTCATCACGTAATGTCCCAACAACACAACGCGATGGCCTTTCAGGAAGAAGGTAGAGTTGATCTTGCCCTTCGCACCTATACACGTGGTCAATTTAAAAGCCTGCGACGCGCTGCTGCAGCTTTCAATGTTAAACACCAGAGAATCTCTGATCTACACTACGGAATCACCTCTTAAGCTCAAACCCAACCAAATTGCCAGAAGCTTACAGCAACTAAAGAGCAAACGATTTTCCAGTATATACTTAACCTTAACACCCGAGAATTCGCGCCCCAGCTGTGCGAGGTGGCCGATATGGCTGATAAACCGCTAGGTGTGCGTGGTAAACAGCCTTTAGGCAAACACTGGGCTGAGAGGTTTGTAACACGTTTATCTGAGCTCAGGATGACTTTCAATCGAGCAAAAGACCAGCAGAGAATACTCCAGGAGGATCTAGAGATAGTTGGCGCGTGGTTTAAGCTGGTGGAAGACACCAAAGTTAAGTACAGCGTCCACAACAACGACGTGCAAAACTTTGATGAGACAGGCTTCCAGATGGGTGTCATCGGCTCAATGAAAGTTGTCACAGGCTCTGAGAGACGTGCTCGACCTGGTCTTGATCACCAGTTACAGCCCAGGCTGGTTTCTCTCAGCTTGTAAAGGGAGCCGAGTTGATGCTGCACCAAAACGCGCTTCTAGCAGCTCGAAATATTGAGCTTGAAGAGCAACTAGCAGTCATGACTAAGAGGAAAGCGCGTAAATGCAAGCGCCTTCAGCATGGTAGGACTCTTGATTATGGCGAGGCAGCAGTGCAGGTGGCTGCTGAGGCGTCTGTGGCTGCTGAGCGGTCAAAGAAGACTTGTAGTAATAGTCATCAAGAAAGAGCTCAACCAGCTGTCCGGCGCTGTAGGAACTGTGGTAGGACTGGGCACAATTCGCGAACATGCAAAAAGGATACAGAAACATCTTCTGAATCTGATGCAAGCACAACGTACGCCGGTTCACTATTTGATAGCAATGATGTTGAGGTTTGAAGTTGTTGAGTTGGGTGTGCCAAGCCTTTTTAACTCACTTGGGTTGTTTCACTCGATGACGGATTACGTTAACAGGTAATGAGACAGAATTAAATCATGCAAGCCTACAAGGTCTAAAACCCCTGTATGTGCTGCGCTTCTGTTCATTGATCCTACAATATGTTCGGTGGCGACACCTCCAGCAGTTACCAATAGTCATGTGAAAACTTCGCGGGTGAGCTTTAAATATAGGGAATTCACAACAATCGCAAGCATGAGGCCACCCTACTCCACAAAGGTCTTTCAACTCGTATCGTAATGGAAAGAATGAATGCTTTGGGTATACAGAAATGAGATGTGGAAATGGAAGCCCCCGACAGATCCTAAGATACTACACTGTTAGAAATGAATCACTGTACAATTCAGGCGGTTGCGGCCTGGCCAGCAGATCGAATCATTATACACAACCATGAAGCAAGATGTTGAAAAGGACAAAAACGTGGCCAGCGCGGATATTGCGGTCTCTCACTCTGTAGGATGTTGGATTCTCACCATGCCGCCGAAGCTGGAGTCCGAATCGGTATCAGACAATTCCAAAGGAGCTGACAGACGGCTGGTACTGTCTACGTGGTGCTGCCCAGAGGCGATCTCCTCCGGTGGCCGTAAACCAGTGTCAATGTGTTCCAACTTCGTGACCAATTGTTCGGCCGTAAGTCGGCATTTCGGATCAATCTCAAGTAGCTTTGGGATGAGCTTTGCAACATCTTGAAGTGCTCCTTCACAGTGGTTCGATACTCTCTCGATCTTCTCCATGACCAGGTCTCGGAGCTTGAACTTATCGCTCTCCTTTGCCTTGTAGTAGAACCCTTCGTCTTCGCGACCGCCAGGAGTGACTCGGCACTCACGTTTGTCACGAAACTCTCTCAAGGCCGTGTAACCGTCAAGATACCACACCAGTAGCTCCAGGAAGACACAACCAAGGGACCAGAGATCATATGGGCGAGACGTCTTTCCCGTTCCAGTGGCCTCAGGCGCTCGGTAGTTGGGTGTGCCTGACTTACTTACTGTCTGATAGCTGTATTTGTTCTTACCACTGACGGAAGTAAGAACGTCAACCACCTTGGCGCACGAGAAGTCCGACAATCTAAACCAGTAGGTTTTTTTGCCGCCTTGATTGTAGATGAACATGAGGATGTTCTCAGGTTTGATGTCATGGATGAAGCCGGTCTTCTGCTTACTCCCTTCAGGAGTGAGCAGGCCAGATTTCTTTCCAGGATCACTCTGACCCCGATTGTGAATGAGAGAGAGCGCATCAGCTAGACCAAATAATTGTTGCGCTAGGTCCTCGGGTTGCATGTCGTCGAGATCGCGAGGATCGCTATGATCCTCCATGAACTTCTCGACATCGCAGTCTGCTTTCTCGTAGATCATGTTGTACTGTGCACTGAAAGTGAAGCTAGCGAGGCACTTCAGCAGATGATGGTGGGCCAGGTTTTCCATTTCTCGGTGGAAAGACACCTCAAGAGTCCCTGCGTGCTTTGTAACCTTCATTGCGAACATGCCATTTGTATCGGCGCCCTAAGACATTTGTCAGTGCTCACAGTAAATACCAAGTATGGAATGACGTACACTCGAGAAGGATCGCTGGTCTGGGTGTATCCAAACCTTGTAGACATCGCCAAATGCTCCCCGTCCCAGCAGTTTTCCCTCGTCTAATTGAAGAGGTTTGGCCGTGAGGTTGTTCCATATTTGGGTCGAGTTTAGTCGCAAGTATGGAGGGTTGAATAGTTTCTGATTTTGGAGAAATTTCGATTTGAACTTCCCCTTCTCCTCATGTGCAGGACAATCTTCCTCTTTGAATGGAAATTTGTAGTCATTAAGGCCATGGTCAAATAATGCCTTGACGCAAGTCAAGGACAGTTCGGCGTAAATGCAGGTGGCGAACATCTTACATCCTTCAGCTAGGACTCTTTGCACGAAACCTTCTTTCGCCTCGCCGAGACGCAATTTATCGTCCTTAGATACTAAGGCTCGGATGACAGCTTCGGTGGTAACACAATCGAATTTCGTTTTTGGCAGGAAAATTTGATCCTCGCCTTTGAATATGGTTGTCGCCATATGTTCATACATATAATCGAGCACTTGTTTAACATCGTCAAGTAGGGTGGCCATCTTCTCTCGCTGGGTTCAACGATAGGAAAAGGGGTGAGTGCGTAGGCAGGTCACAAGACAGAGATATCTTGACTTGAAAATCGATAACGTGGTTGGCTCTGCGTCAGGTCGCATTTGGGAAAGAAGTCTCAAGGAGATGCTGGAGTGGGCTTGTCGAGTAAACCGAACAGGTGGACGCTTACTTCGCCTTTATCTTCGATCGAGAAAAAAGGCAACAAGGCAACTAAGCCACATTAATAGAGATTCATATGCACCATCCATACTACGGAATCGTCCCTTGCTATTCGGCGCTGTCAGCCATAGCTCCCAAGTCCGTTTATGCCCGTTGACGTTCATACAGCGAACCCGTGGGGCGGCAGTGAATGGCTAGTAGCATTGCTACTCAAGTGAAGGTGAGAATCATTGGTTGCCTTGTGGTAGAGTGAAGTACGTGAAGACCGGTCAGTCATGTTTGAGCAAAGGCGGCTGTGCATGCGATACATGCCGAGATTACTGGGTGCGGGGGTGCATGCTGGGTCCGGAGCAAGCCAATCCGGAGGTAGGTGCTACAGCCGACAGGGTGTGGATGGTGGAAGCGAGCTCAGATGGGAGCGCCTGGAGTTTCGAGCCGACCAAGTCGGCGCAGTTCGGTAGCAGCCGCACGAGCTGCACACTCTTGTTAGCCTTAATATGCGTAGATAGTGAAAATGGCTGCACTAGCATTGCGAGCGATGTTACGTAGATGTGCTACAGCCACAAACCGGCAGGTATGCTCGTGATAGGCTGAGACTGCGCTCCGCGCCCCGCGACTTTGAGTCCTATGCATGACAGCGGTATCTATGCAAGTCATACTTGCGATTCAGCCTGCTTTTGAGAAAATCGAACAACTCTCCCCTTCCGCATGTCGCCCACTCGAATCCAAGAGTACCAAATGAGAAATGTGAGGATGGTCAGAGGAATCGAGATGGCAAAGAAAACCCAAACATTCTGCGCATAGCCCATTTTTGATGAGCCATCATCAGCTACCGTTTGATCAACAAATTGTGTGGAATAGAAATTAGAGACAATGGTGCAGGGAAGGTAGACCATCGTTATGATCGTGAGGATACGCATGCTGGATGAGTCTCTCTGGTTCTTCTTGGCGATGTTCTGCATTATTGCATTCCCGTCTCGTAATGCACCAATCTGATAATTTATGTTGAAACCGCTCTGTCTTTCGAGTAATGATGAGATCTGGACAGAAGAAGTCAGCCAAAGAGCAACGAAAGCCTACAAGTGAAGGAGTTTCTCACAAGAGTTCTGGTGCTCTGAATCTTCGAAAGCAGGACTTCTGCCTTACGCTTTGTGTACTAGATCTCCTTCACCTTGTCTTTGAGAGCCACATCTACTGCATCGAGCGGATGAAACAACCTTATATTGTCCTGACGTTGGCAAAACTGATCGTACATCTCTTCGAAACTCGTCAATGTATCACAGGTAGAGTCGAGGCATAAGATGAGGTGTGTCGCACGATCTTCAATGTCTTTCAACTCCAAATGATCGTCAGGCGTGATTTTGACGAAGTTGTTAGGGTCATCCTCAGTGCTGATGCTTACACCATTGGCCTTATCAGACTGTGCAGGATTAGCACAAAACTCACGGGGAATGAACTCAAGTTACCAGGTCCGAAACACCCTTTGTCAGATCAATCAGATAAGGTCTCCAACTACTGATGACAGTATCCAAAAAATTGCATGGAGTTCAAACGGATTTGCTGCAACCACATCGTCAACACTCCGGGTGTACTGATCAAGACGTCTCTCGGTTCGTTGTGATGCCCCTACCAGAATACATGTTGAACATGGAGTACTGCCCATCTTGAAGCGATGATAAACGCCGAATTGCCGCAGCGACCATGGATCTTTGTGGCGGCCTCGATTGGTGAATTCGATGTATCGTAAGATGTCAGCACACTCTAGAGTCAAACAGTGTCAGCGCTCTGTAGGCACTAGTAGTCAAACCAAAAGAATAAAATTTACCGAAGCCACGGTACGCGTTACCGCGAGCTGTGTACAAGTCTCGAAACTTAAGCGGAGGGGGCCCAACTTCCGTTTCTTCACTCCTTTTGCCAAACGCCGTCACATACTCGTTAAAACGCAAGAAGGCTTGACAAGAGCGCACCAGTAACTCGAAATCCCCTTTCGTGATGTGCAGCTGGCTCAGAGAGTGCCTTTGCCGAAGGTAGAAAACCCGGAAGTCGTGTTTCGTTCGTTCTACAAAAGCCACAATCTCGCCTGACGTGATTTCACCAGACACTAGTTTCGGAACGCCTGGGTACACGGGTGGACCAGAGTTCTCCTGACGCTGATCCATCGCGACAGGCAAGGCAGTGCTTGAAGCTACGCTCAGGATCGAAGAGTTGTCAGTATCATCGTCGCTGGAGCCCTTTAAGCGTTCGTATATCAACATCTCTTGACAGTTCTTGAGAGGAACAATACTGCCCTCATCGAAGAATGGTCCTGTTGTGTTCTTGGCTTCACCAGATCCAGGGCCATTCTTGCAACTTTGGAAACACACGCCTATTCGAGTTGCCGAAGACTCTAGTTCAAATACTTGATCTGCACATCTCTCGTAGTGTTCAGTTGCCGCCGGACTAAGGTCGTACAAGAGCGTGCGTTGGAAATAAGGGGTAGCCTTCATTGTATGGAAGGGGGTCTTAACAAAAGATAAAGTGTATGTGCATGTCCGCCGCACAGGTATATGTCCTTGGGGGGAACAAGGCTGCTGCTAGCAGCCATCTTTACAATGTATCGTAGAGAGGTAATGAGCTTGACGCTGGCAACATTGCTGCACAGGCATGTGTTGTGGGCGGAGAAGGCTGACAGGGAGGTGCAGATCAAGCTAACCTATCTGGTCTATGTACTAGCATCGCTCTTATATCGTCATCGTGGCAGCCGCAACTGCACCACAAACTTACCCACAATGTCGAAGGTCGTTTAGATCCTGATGACGCTATTCCATAATTTAATCTTTGCAGGGTACGAGTTGGCATTCACAATCGCTGCGGTTTGGTGCTGAATGCAATGCACAACGCCCTGCAAGCCTGGCAGGCTAACGACATCTTCATGCATCGCCAACACATCATCACTGCTCGATCATGCTCGACCGAGCCAATCTACGTTGTCTCAGTACAGCTCGGTTGAGCTAAGCCTAGGTCTGCTGGCACCATGTCGGTTCCTTAGCAAGCCTTCGGCAACACTAAGCAGTCCTGATAGCGAAAACCAGCCACGGCATCCACGAAGGACCCTCCGTCCAGGTTTTATTCGCTCAATCTTGCAGCGCTCCGCCTCACTTCCTTCAGGATGGAAACGAACAACTTACCTGTGTCAAGGCAGACTTCGGAATCGAAGAAGACAATATGTGGACCGCACCGCCCACCTGGGCACCTGTCTGACCGACTAGCTGCGGCGACGCCAGTCTACCATATGTAAGTGCACAACGAGTTCTGTAGGCTTTATACCAGGCTCATCCTACACAGCCATCGACCGGTGCTCTTAACGCCCTTCGCGTGACCGACTGCAGTGATCCTAGCCGCTGCATGCCGGGCAATCACCCCTCATCTGAGCCCAAAGTTCCCATTAGCCCCCACAGCAATACTCTGGATAACTTTGAAAGACTAGTTAGCAACTTCACAGCATTCATATCCGGCTCTCAACCGGTTGCCGTGGCTATGGCAGCCGAAATGCTGCCCCCATCTGTATTCCCAACAGCTGCGCCGATCCGCGCTTCCCCGCAGATCATCCCAAATCGATATCTTGACGACGAAAAGCTTGTAGAAATCCTCAGAGAGAGGTTTGGCAGTAATTACAGACTAAAAGTAAATCCTCTGGCGCAAAGATCAGGGACAGTTGTACTCATCTGTCGCAGTTCAAATGTCGCAACTGGTACCTCTCAGCACCCGTCTTACTGGATAACGTGCGCTCAAAATAACATTGTGAACGACTATGACGAGCACCGCTAATTTATGCTAGGAGACGTTACAGTCGTGCGAGATGAAGTATCTCTAAGCCGTCCACTTCCACCGTTCAAACTGCGACCGCCGTGATCCGCGCTGTCAGACTTGTCCTCTAGCTCGATCGAGGGTACGTGCACGAGCACATCAAGCAGTGTTTCCTGGGCGAAACGACCGCTCTGTGTACTCTTTGGTCTTCGGGCTTGATCCATCGCCTACTGGTATAAGACATAAGCCCCTCGTATGCATTATTGCCAGTATGTGGACATTGCAACGGTACAGAGTCCGGCCCTACGTTGATCAGTCATTGAAAGGAAGAGCACTACAAGAGCTAGGACCAAGACTAGCGAAGGGTTTCTGTTCTCGGTAATGATACTGCTACCCCTAGATTGACTGGTTTACTCAAATTAAGGAAATAGAGACATCTCCCGTCAAGTCTTGAGTACAGACGAGTGGACGCTCTGTGTAAGCCATGTACCTCGGTGCCAGTGATCTGAAATTTGCCTGATTGGCAAACAAGATGGATAACACACGCTACGTGAATACTGCCGGGGTTGGGGATTGTGTATAGGCTAGATCGGAAATTTGCGACTAAGAGATCGCAATAACAGCCATAAACCACAAGACATGTGCTAGTTTCTGCAGTCAGGTGGTAGTCAGAGTATTGGCACCATGGAGATAAGGAAGGACAGCTCACCCAAGCCGTCATACATTCATCTCCCAAACGATACTACCGCATAACGATGACCCACGACCAGCCATCACAACCCATGTATAATGCTAGCGTAAAAGAATGTCACCCAACTAACGCCATGCAAAATCTGAACGGATATGAATGGGGCATAAGCCGGAAAATGAACAGACTGTGTACAGAAACGTGGAGATGCAAACACCATACATCCGGGCCCAGACCCATGGAAACTGACCCAGGATGTACACAACGCTCAATCATCTACGCAGATGATCCGGAAGCAGCAGATCTACCACTCTCGCTCCTCGTCAACTCCTCACCTTCAAGCGGCTCGTTCTCCATCTGCTCAGCAATCTCCTCGTACCATTTCCCATGAGCCTTGCGGTCGACCTCACCAACCTTGCTCAATTGCTCGCAAATATCTGCAACCTGAGGCACAAACTCTGCAAGTCCAGTCGTTGCAAGCCCCTCAGTGGCTGTACTAGCAGCCTTGACACGCTCGCCCGAGCTGCTAGCCGAGACGCGGTTGAATATGTGCGTCTTGAGGCGCTGGAAGAGGACCTTCGTGACTGGATCGGACAGCTTACCAGATTCAGCCTGGGTAAGGAGACGAGTGACCGTCGAGGAAAGCTGTGCGCGAGTGGAAGGCGGCATGTTGTGCGAAGACTCAAGTAGGGAGGATATCTTTGCAGGTGTCGTGGAATCCTTCATGTAACCGTCTTTGAGAACATCCCACATGCGATTTGCTTGAGGCTTCCATTGCGAGCGCACATCTCGCTTGAGAAGATTCTTGGCAGTAAGTAGGATACCGCCAATAGTGGTAATTCGCAGGGCGTCTTCACGGATGCGAGAAATACGATCACGGTCCAACGCAAGCGTCTCTGGAAGCTCGGAGTCTCGCAGCGGAGGAACAGAGATCGCAAGGTCGATAAGACCGCGAGCGTATATCTTGTGTGCTGTTGGACGGTTCGTGGGGTTTGGTTGCGCCCATGGATCGCGGCGATCTGCTTCGGTGTGCATGTTGATAGCTGCACTACGCCACCAGCGCCTCGTGCGGTCCAGAGTAATGTTTCCCTCCTCTAAGTCCTGCGCAAACATGCGTTGCTCGTATCCAGTGGCCTCCTTGATCAACGTCGGCGCAGCGTTCATCAAAAGGAAGTTCGAGTAGTCCAGCGACAAGAGGTCGATCACGTGCAGGAGCTTGAACAGCTTCTCCACCATCTCCGGAAGCTCGCCCTCCTCCTTCAACTCATCTGTCAACTTCTTGACCTGTGCATCCCGGAAGGGAGCGCAGAGCTTGGGCAGGATGTTGGCAATAAAGCCGAAGAACTTCTCGTATGAGAATAGGCCTTGACTGCATTGCTTGGTGATGTGGTTTGGATCTAAAGTCTCAGAGATGAGGGTATGCATCGAGTTGCCTGCCTTCAACAGGCGCAACAGCTTTGCACGAATGTTCTCTGCCATGGCAGCTGTCCATTGCGCGCTATCACCATCCTCGAAGCCCTTGCGCATCGCATCGCAAAGCTCACGGTTCAAAGCATCTCTGAGGTCCGCAGTTGGCGATGCGTCGATGCGGTACTCCTTATCGATAGATAGTTCGTGCACAAGCACACGATTGTCCGGCACAATAGTAAAGACCTTTGAAAGCGATTGGGCTTGATGACCCTGTGTTGCGGATCCAACAATCGCAGCTTGGCCTGAAGCTGCGAGCTCAGAAGCAGCCTCTGCTTGCATGGCGGCACTCTCGCCTTCGACCGGTGAAACAGAGACATCCACGGCGACACGTGGTCGGACTGTTTCTCCAGCAGGCCTCTTCTTGGGCCTCGACCTGCGACCTTCACGGATGGCCTTGCGAATCAATGTCAACGCCTTGTCTGGTCCCGCTAGCTTCTTGATCCTGCTGAGCAAGATAGCCTGGTTGTCTCGAATGCCTGTCCTGTACTCATTCGCAACTTCCTCGACAGTTGCGTCCTTGACGCTCTGCCAGATCTCATCGAGACTGACGAAGGAGGCGACCATCGTCTCGACAAGAGCAGATGAGTCACGAGCCTTCCAGTCATTGAAGGCCGTAACGAACGCGCTATGAGCTAACAAGACTGTTTCGGTCCTGGTCGGCGAAGGTGTGTAGTAGTTGAAAGTGGTAAGCTTTCCCAGAGCTGATTCGAAGGAGAGGACCAGGTCCTTGGCCTTGGTAATGAGATCCTGCTCCTGGTCGCCGTCGCGGCTCAGGACGTTTGCTGGGTGACCCAGAATGAGATATGAGGAAAGGAATGTTCTCACAGCCGTGCTGCGGGCGACAGGATCAGGATCTGGCAGCAACACAAATAGCTCCATGACCTTCTCTGTCATCTTCAGGAGCTTCTCGTCTGCAAGCATGGCAGTAATGTCCTCGAAGCTCGTGCTGCTGATTTTCTCGATCGACAACCCAATTTCCAGCCACTCATCGACGATGTTCTTCCTAGTTCTCGCCCTCCATGCAGACTGGATGCGCTTAGCAGCATCCTCAGAAGTGGGAGCTGGCGACTGCTGGGCTGCGTTCTTCACGTCAGCAGGGGGCGAGCTTGCAGTCCGCGGCCTGCGAGGGCTGCGCTTGTATTCTAACCGCCTCCTTTCTGCCTCTGCGTGTTTCTCCTCCATCTCAAGGCGGTATCTGCGCTCTTCGGCGGCCTTGCGCTCTTTCATATCCTCTGCGATCTTCTTCGCCCTGCGGACCTCCTCGGCACACGACGCGGCTACTTGTGCAAGGTGCCGTTCGCGGGCTTCCTTGGCAGCCAACGCCTTCTCTTCACTGTTCGACACCCGCGGTGTAGCCTTTGCCGCCGCGGCGCGCAAACGGACTTGTTCGGCATGAGCAGCCCTGTCAGCCAATCGAGCTTTACGGGTCTCGAGAATCGATACACGGCGGAGGTGCTGGGCGATGTGGTGGCTCTGGCAGCTGTTGCGGATGGCGGAGCGGCTCGATGTGTGGGAGTGGGTCGAGGATAGCGAGTTGCGGCGGGATGACGTCGCGGACGACTTTCGGCGGTTGTTTGAGTATCTGTAGAAGCGTGCGGCGATTCGTGGGGGAGGTGCGAATGTCTGGTCGTTGCCAGCGTCGTCTGAGAGCAGCATGTCGGGCTCCTCGGGAATGCCGTCGTTGTCTAGCTGTAGCTGCGAGCTCACCAGCTCGATCTCCGAGTCGCTGAAAGACATGGTTTTATGCAAAGTTTCCCCTGATTAAGGAGACGCGGAAAGTATCGAATCAGCGCAGCGACGCGGGCGAAGCTGGTGTTGACCGAGATATGAAACAAAGCACGTCCTCGACGGTGATGACGCTGTCTGTGTGGAACGAGCCGGAGGCGGTCAGGGAAGGCTGAAGCGAGAGGAACGCATGCAGCAAGAATACAACGATATACAGACGAAGCGAAGGGATCCGGTGCCTTGATCAGCCGGCTGTGTTGTGATGGCTGCACACCAGATCGAGATTGATAAGCGGTGGGGTAAAGTCGGTGCCCGTTGCTCGAAGTGTGAACGAGCGTTGCGCAGGGATCAAGTAAAGGAAGGAGCGCTGGACTGAACACCGCAGCCGTCGCAGCAAGGTAACGAAGGTGGCTGGGATGGCGTGCCTTCCTTCAGCATGACGGAAGTGCCCATCCATCAGCCGCCGGCCGCTTTGCGCTAGCGCGAGCCAAAGATGAGATGACATGCCCTGGAGAAAACCATCGAACGTGATCGACAGCTTCCCGGAAGACCTCCACTCCTCAGCCTTACCAACCCCGTAGTCACATGCCCGGCCGCTAGTGCAACGTCTCGTATCTGCGGCCTTACCCATCTTGCTGTGAGACGATGCTCCTTATTGACATGCTTCAGCTACGAGAGAGTGCGCACTGCGTGCCTGCGTTGATAAATGCAGAGCTCGAATGAGAGTTGAACAACAGGATGAGTGTCGATGTGTTGCGCCGCAGATGCAGCATGCCAAGACAGCTCTCATTAGGGAGGACCGCGGACATACTTTGAGGACTACTGTTACGAACGAAGAAGCTATTTCTGCGAGAGTAGAAGTCGGCGTGCAGATCCGTCGACGCTCGGGACTTTGTAGGTGTCTTGAGGGCAGCCAACACTGCTCACTCAGATTGGGCAACTGCTGCAAGCGCCCCTTCCGAACTCAGCTTGATGCCAACTCGATCTCTGCGACGCGTGCTGCGCGAGCCCCCGGTCACTACCTGCGGTGGGTAAGAATTGGCGTTTGGGGACGAAGGAGCAGGCCAGTCACAGTGGGTTTATTTGAGAACGCACCCGCAGGAGTGCAATGAGCACATATGATGGGCGTCATTCTCGATCTCCGCGGTTTCGTCTCGAAAAACTTCATCTATTCAATCGACCTTTTTAACGGCGCTGGGCGCAATCTTGTCTCTCCGACAGAACCGCTTTCTCTTCTCAACCTGAGATGGAGAAGAGCGACAAGGGGCATCGTGAGCATGCACCTACGGGATCAGATGGAGAGGACCCTCGGAGTGGAGGGTTTCCCTCGAGAAAGGGGGCTTTTACAGACTGATTCATAGTCGTGATCTCTTGCTCACAACCACCACTTACACGGCGAACGTACCACAGGCCTGTACGCCACTATCCTTCGGGTCGTCAGTACAAACAGTCGCAGCACACAAATATTGAAGCACATCGCTGCACAATTCGCCGATGCAATACCTCAGAGATACCTATTGCGGACTTTTCCACAAAGGACAGCCTCAAGCCTACACAGAGCACACTTGTCGAGACCAAAGAATCCCCTTCGAAATCTTTGGCTGTATTACAGTGCTACGAACCCATGCCCTAAGATAACGCAATACGCCTATTGCGCGTCTATAAAGGGGCCTTCAGCGACGTGGTCGAAGTCTCACTCGAATTTGCCCACTTGGACGACACAGTTTCGCCATGTGAAGCGCTCTCTTACATATGAGGATCGAGCGCTTGAGTGTCCCAGATTATTCACCAAACAACCGAAATGGCGATTCCGGTCAAGAGGAACCTCTATGACGCGCTCAAAGGTGTGCGACGGATCGAGCAGGACCGTAGATCTGGGTCGATGCATTGTGTATCAACCAGAATGACGGCGAACAGAAGAGTACCCAAGTTCACAAGATGAACTCAATATATGCTCGCGCTTCACGTGTCATCGTGTGGCTTGGTACCGAAGATGCAGGTAATGCGAACGGTACATGTGGTGCGCTCTGCGCTCTTGCTAACACCAAAGGTGCGTCAGCTCAATACACATACAACGAGGTCAGCACATCATGTAATATTTGTTCCTGGGAGCTTTCACCCTACAAAAGAGAAATATGATCTCTGCAATAAAGTGATGAGGTTCTTCCGCCAGCCTAATATACCCGACTCTGGGTCTTGCTCAGGATGCCGTCTTTGTGTGGGATGATTGCTCTATCTCATGGATCTATATAGGTCTAACTATCGGGGCCATGCAAGAGAATTAACACATGTCAAGGCTGTTCGAGACAAAGAATCTGCAGAACGCGTGCATCACGTGGCGCCTGAGCACTGTATACAACAGCAAGGGAGAAAATAGCAGCTCGAGTAAGACCAACCTGCCATACAACAAGGACAGAGTATTCCCATTCTTCCACCTCCTCGACATGGCCCGCAGCTTCGAGGCCACAGATCCATGCGTCAAGATCTAGGGACTCCTTGGCTTCCAACCACGAGAGACGGTGTGACCGCTGACTCTTTCATACCAGATTACATGCTCAGCGCAAGCGAAGTCTACACCCAAGCGACTCGCAGCCTCCTGGATAAGGAGCAGAATCTGAGTGTCCTAGCCTCATTCTTTACACGCCGCCGAGCTTTCTCAAAGCCCCTACCCACATCGACAACTGACCATCGTGGGTACTCAACTTCTTCTCAGGCGAAACCGCTTTTCTGTTTTCAAATGTGAACATTAGCCACCAGGACACAGCTGGCTATTCGCGCCCTATTAATGTTTTGCCCTGCATCGCGTCACACATACTGCGGCTCCGGGGTATGGTACTGGATACGGTGCAAGCCGTCGGACCCAGCGTACCCTGTGTCCATGTAAACAAGATAGCGTCATACCTTCGGATCTTGATTCGATTGTTCATCAAAGTCGGCATCTCAGCAACCACGCTGGCTGGCAACTCGACTGCCAGAACCTGGCAGGAACAAAGATGGACGATTGCTATCAGAGCGAGAGAGACACCAGTGCGGTGTTGGTCTGGTAGCATTACTGGAGGACTCGGGGTTCAGATCATCATTGTCTCAGGTTCCTGCAGACCGCAAGAGCCTTGGGGTCGGTGGAGATTCAGTGGGAAATTGCGCTCTGGCGCTTTATCATATATCGGCAGCCGTCTGTCACGGATTGGGGAATTTTGGGCTTGGACCTCGAGGAACAGACGTCAACGACGAAGTTGTTATGCTTTGGGGTGGGCAGTGTCCGTTCATCTGCTATCTCGCCGCTCAAAGCTCAGAAAGTGTTGTTTGCTCTCATACCCATCCAGTCACGTGTTCTTGGAGGGGAATGAAAGATACGTAAAAGAGGCAGGGGGTGATAGAGCAGTGCTAAGATCGGTCAAGCGATAAAAGATTGAGCGCGCGCAAACTCACTGTGTCGACGAGATAAACACAACTCTCACAGATCGCTCACACCACCGACAAAGTTCATCGACACTGTGACCAAACATATCCCTATGCACCGTAAGTTCATGGGGATCAAAAGCGTTCTTCGCTGATATTCTCGAGCTTATGGTAGTCTACGTATACCCGCAGAGGCGCCTTTCAAGCTCGCAGCCCCACTAGGACGAGGCTACGATGCCTTCGCAACACGCAAAATCGCCTCTGGATCAATCATTCTCCGAGAATCTGCACTTTTCACAATTCGCAAGCCTCACCCTTTTATCAACGACAGCGACATCTGGGCTGCCCTCCGTACTCTTTCATCCAGTTCTCAGCAGCAATTCTATTGTCTCTGCGACAACGGCGGCGCAGAATTCCGCTCTTTCACTGAAGCTTTCTCTGAGAACTGTTTCACCGTACCAAGCGCCATGACCCGCGAAGCCACGGATGGCATCGGCTGCTACATCCTGCTGTCTCGCATCAACCACTCTTGCGTCTCCAATGCGAAGATACCGGACACCGCCATCGAAGGCACGTCTATTGCCTGCTTCACCACCAGAGACATCGCTGAGGGCGAGTAGATCACGTTCTGCTACAACACGGACTTCATGTGCAGGACCAGCCGTGATAGGCATTGTGAGCTGAGGTTCGTGTGTGGGTGCAAGGCGTGCAGATCTGGCGGAGCGTTCTACTAACTTAGCGAGATGCGAAGGACGATGATTAGGGGGGCTGCAGTATTTGTTGCACGGGCGAGACTTTGGTGGCAGGCTGGGGTCTGGTGGATTGCAGATCATCGCCGATGTCGACTTGCGGACGAGAGCAGACGAGTTCGACATTGTTGTAGCGGACAGGTTGATGTACACCGTCCTAATTATGGCGTTGCTGGAGCAAGAGGGTCTCTTGGACAAGTTCATGTTGGAGAGAATGCAGCCCGGCATGTGGCGCCTTATTATGGCTCTTGAGACGCTGGCAAACGTAGCTATTGTCGAGGAGGTCATGACTTCGGTTACATGGGAGGAGCGCTTTGTTACATATCTGAAGCTGTGGGGAAGGAAAGATGCTAGTGACAAAGCATTGATCTCACAGCTTGAGATTCGCGGCTAGAGACAGCTCATGCGCTGCGCCTGATGAGTCCCACGAAAACGCAAACAAACTCAACAGTGAAGTGGCTCAAAAAGCAACTTCAAGTTTCAACGGCAGATATAACGGGAAAAGCAAGTGAATCCGTGACCAGTTGATGTTCGATATGTTCGATCACCGTTATTATCTCTGTCTTCTACTAGATTTGTCGGTGTGTGAGTATCAATGCGGTAAATGCGGCGGCATCGTGTTCCAGGCGGAGAGGGTATGAGTAAGCGCCTGTCGCCAATCAGAGTATTACTTAGTCTATTCAACATTTTACATTTCCCCTGAAGATGTGGCCATGTAGTCCGGAAGGAGTACTGTTAGTGGAGGCATGCGGATTGTGGCATAGACACAGTTGGTCTCGATCACACTGCCACGATCAACATACACAAGGCAGGGAGGAGGCAGATCTCGACTAGTCCTGTTTGATTCTTGTTGATTCCTGTATTTGACATCTCCCTGCGACAGATAACGCCCCGAGGTGGGCGATGAAGGGGCAGTTGTTCGACCGCGCTTGCAATCGAAGGAGGTGTTTCACATGAGCGTAGTCCTTTCGACCGCAACCCTATCGGGCTATCCGAATTTGCGAGTCATTGTGGAACCGATTTTCACAGCCGCCCGTTGATCTTGGGGGCCAGATTGCGTGAAATGGCCTCTTCTGGAGTCTGACAGACAAATCCATCTCAATACCGGCCTGTCAGAAGCTCCAGAGTGGTCGCCATCGTGGCTCCGATACCTTTGCGGAGTACAGTGGTCGACTCGAGTCAGAAGTTATCCGACTTAGTGCGATCACAAGTTCTCTAGTCCCGCGTTTTGATTTGGAAGAGGGGCTCCGGGGGCTCCTGGTGGGCGACGGATGCTACTGACTCCACCTTTTCTTGCTTCGTCGATTCTTCCCTTGGCAAGGCTGATCCCCGGCACCATCCAGTCTCCACAGCTGCACTGCATTCCCTGCCACGCATACTTTCCTACGTTAGAATGGCAGTTCGGACATTCGATCCGACCTTCCAGCTTGCCCTGTTCAAGTTCGGGGCGCATCCAGGATAGAGGGTCGACGAAGTAGTGCGCACATTTGGTCTTCGACGTGTCTTGGCTGTGCGATGTGAGATATTGCGATGTTGCAAGTGGTCGTCTGCTAGTGTGTAAGCGCTGAACAAGACAAAGCACAGCCAGACAATGCAAGGGTAGTGTAGAAGGAGTGAAGATGGCCCACTCACCTGCATTTACGACACCTCATTTCAAAGCCAGACGTCTGCTCTGTGACGTGCTCGTCTTCGAATCGGATCTTGTCAGCCTCAGGGGCTTGCGCACATGCACGACTCAGCTCAAGCTGCCGTTGATAGACCCAACGTTGATAGGCTGGGGTCTCTTCGACATTCTCGGGCATCTGCATATCGCCATATAGCTCGAGCTGCTTCCAGAATCCTTCGTTTGGCTCGACGATTGATCGGGCTTGCCGAACATGGGATAATGCTTCTAAGGGAGTGATGTTGTGCTTCTGCATCAAGTAGGCGATAACAACCGTGGCGGATCGCGATTTACCCATTGCGCAACTAGACGAAGGTATGTGGTTGGCATATCGAAACGAGTGGCTGAGAAAGGAAGTGGCAAACGAGCGGTGTGCCTGGCTTTTCCAAAGCAGCCAGGCAAGAGAAAATAGAAAATTCTGTGAAGGATGAAATGCAGGACGCGCGGAAAGCAGGGGACGACTGTGCGATGCAGCAAACGAGTTGCTGAAGCCCCTGCGTCGTGAAGATGGCAAAATTGCCAAGGAAGGCAGTCGGCAGTGAAGATCGAAAGTTGTTCATCCAGGTTTTCAGCTGAGCTGGGATTCTGACTTACTGTACCAAAACTCCGCCACCACCATCAAGCCCTTCTTGGATGAACTGATTGGTAGCAGGGAACTGTTCTAACAGGTTTTCATCCTCGACGTCGTCAACTTCCACGACATGGTGCTTGAACGGTGAAAAGAGCTCCTGATCTAGTGGCGTTCGCAACACAGAGAGAACATGTGTTATATTTGCCTGCTGCAATGCTTCACGTCGTCGAAGAGTGAACATGCTACATTACACTAATTAGCCTTGAAACGAAAGTCGTAGAGTGTGCGGAGCAAGCATCTCAACACGAGGGGGACGTTACGTACCCACCGATGTAGAGATCCAAGTCCCCGGGAACTCTGTCGATGAGAGCCATAGCGCTCAGGAGATGGCTGCAGGGCTAACTGAGAAAAGGCGGTATTCGGAGATGATGTCGTGGGGTTGAAATCGAGGATTGCGCACAGCGTGGTATGATGGTGCTTATCTGGGTGAGGCTTCGAATTTTTGACCGAGGCCCCAAAACGACGAATTGTAAAGCAGTTAGTCAGCGGCGGTGTGCCCGCTTGAAGGAAAGCGCGACCCGACCCAGACGGTTTTGTCAATATTTGCAATTTGCAATAGGGCTGACGGAGGCCGACAGAGCGTTCACAAGATTCAAGGCTATTGTCTGGGGCTGCGCCACGCAGCCTTACGCAGGTAAGAGAGGGACGGCGATCTGCGGTACGGCAAGACTTGAATTGTGCAGCGGCCACGGGCAAAGCGCTGGTCCAACCTTGTACAGTATGCACTCGTTATTAGACTGTAGAGGTAGTAAATAACGCAGATGATCGATCCAGTGCGCATCACATTGGACTGGAATTGAAATTGGTCCTATAAGGCTAAAACACGCCTACAATTCCCCTGCAACTGCCTCCACGGCTCCACGGCAGGTACTTATCCGCCCGCATCGCCAGAAGCAAACGAGACCAATTGTGGGGAATCTCCTCATTAGTTCAGTCCAGGTCTCGCTAGGCTGTGGGACCTTGCAATGCGGCTACCGTCATCGGCACGTTGGCATCTCCTGAGTCCTGACAACAAAGGGGTCCATCAAGGGTCTGCCAGCTCTACAATCACGCATGTCGTCCGACCAGATGCGTTGATGTACAACGCACCAGAAGGGGAAGTCAATCGATATCGAGGCTCGCAGCTGGAGCCCTTGCTGCAATACGACAAGACCCATAGGGCTGTTGCACGGCGAGCGCGCCTTTCTAGCTTGGGTGCCCAAGGGGCTTCAACTCCTGTCGTGCATGTCGTATTGAATGACAGGAGATGCAGCACTGCAGCACATACACGAGCACAACAGCACATGCCTTGATCGCTCTGAGCAGGCCTGGTATTCTCCGAGTGCGAGATGTCAATGCTTGGATGCCATTGGCCGCGCCTATTCCATGTCAGATGAACAGGTCAACACCACCAAAAATCGCACGATAACTATCTTGAAACCACGAAATGAATAAACCTTGGTCACTACTGAGCTGCAAGCGAAGCGTGGAGACGGCGAGGTGCCAGCCGAGACTCGCCAGGGAGTTGGCACGACTGGTAAGGCTGAGAGGCTGGCGTCTCCCGCTACACACCTCACTCGTGTTCGAGCCCGACCTTACACAAGTCTATCTGACGCACGCATCGTGTGCGGAGGTGCAGCACAGCATGCAGGATGACTCGTCAGATCACCAGCATGCGTCCATACAGTAAGCTCGCACGCCGCCCGTCCACCTGGCCAGACTCACCGTTAAGTAGTCGGATGTCGATCGCTGGTGTGCATACAGGATTGTCAACAACGGGCGGAAGGGCGGGCTGTGACCTACCATCCATTGATCATTGCGGCCAAGCCTCCTTGTCCGAGTGAGCTCCATCCCACGCTGCTGGTAACCCCTACGCCCGTCGTCGATCTGTGTATGCTCTTGTAACAATCTGTGAAGCAGCCTCGATCGTAAAGTCAAAAGCCGCATGGCAGCGGCAGCGTGACCCCGGGGCCAGTCTGCACGAGGCGTATCGAAGTGGACCGGCCTCGGACTTGCCAGCGCTGAGGCCTTCGGCAGACTTCTCGAAAACCCCCAAAGACATGGTGTCGAGTAAGGGCTGCAGATGAGCTGCATCCCTGTTGGCTCCACAGCGCCATGTCCGTGCTAGTTGCAGCCAATGGGCGCTCGAGAGCGCCGATGAGAGACACTGGTTAATGCTGAGGCAGTCCCCAGTGTTCTGCTCATCTGTTCGCTGTTGCTGCTGTTCTAACGAAAAGGCCTTGGCCTTCTTTTAGCATCTGTTTTATTGCCTGCATCGCCGATGTCCTGCGCAGGGACCTCTATCTCCCTTTCGACTCCCCCCACTCGCCCTCCGCTCTTTTTGCGCGACGCTGAGCTGAAGCATTTGGCGTAAGGGCTGCGGTGGTACCATGATCACGACCTGAGGCCCACGAGCAGTGTTGATCATATGACCAGCGCCCTGCCTCAAGCAATCTGAGCAGGTAAAGCATAGTGGCGGTGCCGGCCAGACGTCCAGCTAAGGTCGGAGAGCCTCACCGTTCGTCTGAAGAGGGTTCAGCCCTACAGCTCAGGTGCAAGGAAACGAGCGCTAGCCCGAACGCTCCTCGCCCTGCCAGCCTCGCCTTACGGTCACGCTGTTGTTTCCTGTGCAGCGCCACGACGCGTACGTCCCTACGGTGAGTCGCACTTCATTACGCACATTGCAATAGACTTTTCAGCTCCTGCTGCACGCCGTCCCGGCGACGTCCCTGCCTGTTTCGGCCATCCCGTGGGCTGCCACTTCCCGGCTAACGTTCGCCTGCAGTCCGTGCGCCTTCCGCGCCCACTATCCAGTAGCGAGCATCTTTCTCACTCTGCGCGCAGCGCTCGCCACAGTTGCGGCGCGTCTGTTGCGAGGGCACGCTTCAGCTGCCCTTCAGTGGCGGTCCGTAGCGACATCATCGTTCGCTAGTAGAAGTAGTGCACACGACGATGTCTTCGACCCCAAGTATCAGGGTATATGAATCATCACGCTACCAGCGACCCTCCTATTCAAGCCCTGCGGTCGCCATGGCCATTCCAAACGCACGCGAAGCCGTGCCCCCGCCCTTGCCTCCTCCGCGTCACATTGAGGACCTAAGAGCCGGGCACTCTGATCCCGGTTGGCAATGGGGTAACACAAACAATCCCAAAGAAAACGGCTTTGGCGGAATTCGGCTCGCGACAGTCAGACATGGCTCGAGCTTGTACGGTGGATCTGGCAGCGGCCAGGTGCATCATCCACGGGACCTGTCGGCCGACCATCTTTTCAATGGTCGCGAGTCCTCCATCTCGCAGTCTCTCGACGACATGAGCTCTGAGGGCAGCAGGGACCACAATAGTGACGAGGATCGCAGCGGCAAGACTCGGCCATCGCTCGGTAACCACAGGTAAGAATTCTCGTGCCCATACGTTCCCTGTACTTTCTTATTATTGCCTGTCTGCCAATCAAAGGACCAGGCGCTTGCCTCGGTGGCAGTTGATGGGTGGCATGGGCCATCTCATTTTCCACTACCTCTATGCTTAGTCCCAGCCCATATGCATGTGTACAATGCATACAGCAAGCTATTCGTTGACTAACCACAACGATGAACCACAGATTTACAAGTGAACGACAGCTCGGTCAAAAGGCACTCGATCACTCATCACAGGCCTACGACAAGCAGCTTCTATCTAAGATCGGTGGCCCTAATACTCCAACGAGAACAAATGCACCGCCACTATCGAGCAGCGCCCAAGACCCGTCTACCGACTCTCGCACGCACAAATTGAACGGACAGCAGTTGAAGCCTCTATCTGTGCCCGATCGCCTACACCCCGACTCGCCTGCTACTAAGTGGTCACAGTCAGGCGTAACATCGCCTGGGTACACAGAGTTCCGCAGTCCTGTCTTCGACGGACCGGATGCAAGCAGAGGGGGACGTTACGGCAGCATCTCCACGCCAGGGCCGTTGGATGAAGCGCCTCTCCATCGCGGCAGCTACGACCATAGCATATTTTCAGATCACGAATTTGGTGGGATGGAGGAGAATGGCATGCGCAACCTCCACATCGAGGAGCGCAGTCCTGCAGGGTCTGACGAGTATCATATGTGCCAGAAGGGAGGCCTGAAACGGCGCGCCTCGTCGCCCCCTCCAGAGGCAGTGCGTGATGACCGGCCTACTACAAGTCGGGGATCCGGCTTGTATCACCAGCGGTCACAGCAAATGCTCGCTAATCGCAACACTCCAGCCTCGCGCTTTCAGATGCACCATGGATCACTATCTTCAGTGTCATCCTCGGGACCTCGCACTGGCTCACTCGGCTCCTCTCTCGGGTTTTCCACGGCGGCAAGCAGTATGACAAGTTATGGCAATGACCAACGCCTGTCCCCCAGTGCATTGTCGCCCTCGGGGCCTACGGAACTAGGCCCTGTCTCTCCGTATGCAGCTAGCAGGTCGCTAAACCCTAGCCCCCGCGGCTCTTTATCAAGGCCACAGCACCAACGAGGCTACTCGGAGTCCGAGCATCCTTCTCAGATCCGGAAGCTGTCAACCGAAAGCATCATTCACTCGCGACAGAATTCGATGGTCAACCGTATTCCTGGGGCGTACATTTGCGAGTGCTGCCCGAAGAAGCCCAAGAAATTCGACAGCGAAGATGAACTACGGTAAGTGGCATCCGTGCTTCCCCACCGCTAATCTGTCCGCCTCCTGCAAACATGCGCTGACTTGCGAGCACAGATCACACGAGCTAGAGAAGCAGTACATTTGCCAATATTGCCCAAATCGGTTCAAGAACAAGAACGAGGCGGAACGCCATCAAAATTCTCTGCATCTGCGGCGACATTCCTGGTCATGCGCTGCGCTCGCTGGCGTGCAAGCTGCTTTCCACCCTTCTCCTGCTCGTCCAGCCGCGGCCGACATGTGCGGATTCTGTGGCGAGGATTTTCCTAACCCCCCCAACTGGGACGCTCGAGCAGAGCATCTGAATCATGCGCACAAGTTCGGCGAATGCAATCAAGCCAAGAAGTTCTTCCGCGCAGATCACTTCCGGCAGCATCTGAAGCACAGTCATGCTGGTACGAGTGGAAAGTGGACCAACATGCTTGAAAATGCGTGTATGAGGGACGAGCCACCGCCGCAGGAGCGTGTCGGCTCCGTAGGCTCCATCTCTGGTCCATCGGTCTCTCCTCTGTCAGCGAAACCTGGAGTCATCAACGAAGCACACGATGAGTCCTGAGGAGTTGCTCTATGCCCCTCCAGCGAAGCATCACTTCATTTTCGATTCAACATTTCCGCATAGACGCTTATGCATCTTTACGGTCGAACAATAGACCACACTTACAGCAGCCGTCTTTCCGCAATTAGCACGGCTGTCAATCCCATTCCAGAAGTTGAAACATTTACACATTCCCGCATCTGGATCAGCACCTAGACGCGTATCTCAAATGGCGTTTCAATTGGCGACTGCATTTATCATCCTGTCCCACGATACTCATGGTAAAATCTTGTTGCGCAAAAGTCAAGCTTGGACTTAAGGCATTTCAGAGGCGTTTTCTCCGTCAACAATCTTGGTCGGTGTAAACACGGAGGTTTATTCATGTGTATACAGGACAGGGACTTCAATACATCCTCCAGCCAGCATTAGACATCAATACGAACATTGTCGAATACGACAGACTACTTAATCAGCTTCGATCTCAACATGACATCCGCACCAACCGCACGTCCCACTTGCCGGCTAATAAGACAGTCTTTCGTCGTATACAAAACACTTCACAGAGCTCCTGGTCACCTATGGCACAACAGGGTGTGCTTGTTATGCGGACCAGCGGAGAAGTCTCCGTGAAGAGCGCATCATAGGTGCCCCCGGTAGGTGGAAACACCCACGGTTGCTTCAAATCAGCATCAGCAACTTCGTGAGTGGCTTACGCAACGGGAATACGACAGCACCGGTGAAGGTGTTGCTTGTGTAATATCGTGCCATCCCTCGACCTATATATAGCAAAGAGACGGGAGATTCCATTGCAATCACGAAATGGTCATCGTCTTACCACCTGTTAGTATTGCGAACGTTGCAGTGTTACCATACACAGATATATAATCAAACCTCCAGATCAAAACAATGTCTGGTACGCATAGTGGGGTGGCAAATGGACTGTGTTCGTACTGGAACCCATCATGCTGTTGATTATCTGGCAATTATTTCCTATATGAGTGCAGCAAATGCGTCGTCGACGAACTTAACAGTGAGGCCGCGACATCTGCAGCAAGCAGCTTATGCGTGACATACCGAAGGAACGCCAGACCTTGTCAACGCCGACATCTCGCGACCTTAACCACATTTCCTGACCACGAAGCAGGAAGTGCTCGGCCGCAACATACAGCTTTGGCATGCGCATTGCGTGGCGTGGCCGGCAACAGCCGTCGAGAGTGACAACACGTACATGTGCGCCAAGCCCGTCACCACTCTCACCACCCCTTTCCGGCAATCGTCATCCAGTGTTACTGCAACCCTCGAAGGGGAATTACGACGCGGGATGACTTGGTAAGATCGGAATCGGGCAGGTGGGGGCTGACAGCACGAGTGTAAGCATTGCATGGCGATGTATGATTCACAATAGCCGTCGTAAAATAGTCTGCATGTCTGCAATCCTGAACGTGGGGCAGTGTAACGCGCGGAGACCGTGTGTACTGGTGGGGCGAATCGGCAGAGCACGTGTGTGAGTCGGCGGACGGCGTGTGTTACACGAGCAATGACTCGAGGAGGGCGCCTGAATGTCTGAGGGATTCATCATTCCTTCAGGACGAGACACGGGAGGCTGCGAACTGCGTCTAAAATCTGCGTCCCAGGCTCCACAAGGCAAGATCAGCCGGACATGATTTGCGATGGGGTTTCAATTGGCGGACAGCTACGGCAGGACACCCGCCACCATGACCCAATACCTCGCAGGCGAAATGTCTCTATTGGTGCATAGTATAACTGGTCTGGTGTCGTGAGATCTCCCACGATTCGTAACTTCGGGGTGTCCACCACCCTGCTCGCTGACTGCATCTCTTGTACCAAACTCTTGCATGATCTGGACCCGTGCCACCTGATACACATATGAACACATTTTTATTTGCCTGGCCAGTCGCGCGGCCGCTAATTGCTGACTGCGTTTCCAGCGGAGGGTTAGAGTTGGCTGCAGTCAGGATCTTGAAAAGCTAGCTGAGAACGACGATGGAGGGTTAAAGAGAGGTTTGTATGGTGGGTGAAGGCTGATCTGCATGCGAGGCACTCTGACACGCATGCATCATGGCAGGTTCTTCGGAACAGAGGGGAAGCTTGCGGGGTTTTGGAGGCGCTCGCGGTTACGCTTTGCGATCTCGGCGTTGCGAAGCTTATCCAGGCGCATCTGGTAGAAAGATCTGTGATTTTTCGTGAGCATCTGGATCATCAGTAAATCATACCGTTACGAAGCACCTACTTGGTTAGATGGTAGATTCGAGCGGTAGACTCGGTAATACCTACGTCGCTTGATTTGGTGAGCTCTTTGATCTAGGTGGTTGTCAGCAGTGACCACGACACATACTCCTTGATACAAACTTTTTCGTCCTTTGCTTTTTCGTCTTTCTTATCTTCTTCCTCTTCGTTACTCTTGGTCTCTTTATCTTTGTCCTTATCCTTTGCTTTCCGCTTCTCTTTCTTGATTCTCTGCTTCTCTTCGTACTCCTTTTTGACCTTCTCAATCTCGCGATCCATCTCTTCTTTCTTCTTGCGCTCAGTCATCTCCTTGACTTCATCTGCATCTGGCTGGCAAAAGCCGCGGTCTGAAAGATGGCCGATGCATACATAGAAGAAGTCCTGAACGCAGATGAACAACAGATCAGATCGAACATCTCTTGTCATACCTTGTTGTTCGGTGTGATGAGGACGCTTGAGGTAGGCTTATAGCAGATGTTGCAAGGCTTAGTCGCGTCTTCTGCGACCTTCCTGTGGTGCCAGGTGTTCTCAAATGGTGCTTTCGACATGGTGAAGATCAATGCGTGACCTCAGCGCCGCAGACTGATGCAATCGAGCCGCGCTCGGATCAGAGCCGAACGTATACGTGTCGTGTGCAGGGTTGACGGCGTGTGATCTCAGCAACGATACAGACTCGGAGGTTCAGTCTTCACAGTTTGGCGACGAGAATGGTACCGCGTGTCGAACGACCGAAGGCTAAGAGGAGAGGCTGAAGCTAGTCTTGATCGAGCCTGGTCTGGGTCGCCTTCCACTTCGAACATGACGCAGTCTACAAATCTTCAATCAACACATATGTTTTCAAGAGCTTTGCGCGCGCAGAGATTTTATAGCAACGGCTCTAAATTAACTCCATCCACGCTGCTGCCTAGGCTATTCTCACCATTAGCAAGCCTGAGGCACAATTCTTCAAGTCCAACATACTGCCCGGGTGCCCTTCTGTCCAAGTACTAACGCTTACAAGAAGCTTTCTCCTCCAGCCAAACTAGACTCACCAGATCGACCACGATGGCAGAAGAACTCAGTAAACTGCGCTACATCGATATCGGGATAAACTTCACCGACCCTATATTCCGAGGCATCTACCACGACAAGCAGCGCCACGACGACGACTTCGAAGACATCATCCAGCGCGCCCTCGACGCCGGCTGCAAGAAGTTCATGGTCACCGGCTCCGATCTCGCGGAATCCAAACACGCTCTCGAAATCTCAAAAGCGCATCCGGGACTCTGCTACGCAACTATCGGCGTGCACCCCTGCTCAGCAAAGCAATTCGATGATTTCCCAGGCGGCCCAGCGAAGTTGCTGAGCGAACTGAAAGAGCTGGCGATCCAGGCGAAAGAGGAGGGTACTGCGGTTGCGTATGGCGAATTTGGACTCGATTACGATCGGCTGTTTTTGACGCCCAAGGAGCAGCAGCTCAAGTACTTTGAGCTGCAGCTGGAGATTGCGGTTGAGGTGCAATTACCGCTGTTTCTGCATTCGAGGGCGGCGAGTGAGGACTTTGAGAGGTTGCTTAAGGCGAAGCTGGAGCAGTTGCCGAAGAGGGGGCTGGTGCATAGCTTTACGGGGACCGTGGAGGAGATGCAGAGACTGGTGGAGCTGGGATTTGATATCGGGGTCAATGGGTGTAGTATGAAGAGTAAGTCCTCGGCGCATTCGGCTTAAGTGGCTGCTGACTCGTTGCAGCGGATGAGAACATCGATGTTGTGAGGCAGATACCGCTTGAGCGGTTGCAGATCGAAACGGACGGACCGTGGGTAAGTACAATGTTCCTTGATCATATTTCTTGTCTAACGACTGCACAGTGCGAGATGAGGCCTAGTCATGCATCGGCTAAGTTCCTCAAGGACGCCCCGCCTCTGCCCAAGGCTGTCAAGAAGGAGAAATTTGTCAAGGGCTCCATGGTCAAGGGGCGGAATGAGCCTGCCACGATCCCGCATGTAGCGTACGCGATCGCGCAGATCAAGGGTATCGCCGTGGAAGAGGTGTGCAATGCGGCGTGGAACAATTCCATCAATATGTTTGGCCTTGGTGAGTCTGCATAGCGTCGTTGCTTCAACGTGCATATAGAGAACATAGAGCATGTAGAGGTTCCTTCACAGGATTCAATGGCGATCCCAAGTGACGTGCAATGTGTTGTACTGAAGTTGATTTGTACAGACAAAAGAAAATGTGGCTCTGGCCCGCATGCAAAATGACTTTCCTGTTCCCATCCCGGTACACATGCACTCTACTTCCTGTACCACATCCTTGTGATCTTGGTATGCCTCATCTTCTTCTGCAGCTGGAAGATGCCGTACATGAGCGCTTCGGCGGTGGGCGGGCACCCGGGCACATAGATGTCGACGGGCACGATCCTGTCGCATCCTCTTGTGACCGAGTAGCTGTAGTGATAGTAGCCTCCTCCGTTCGCACAGCTGCCCATGGAGATGACCCATCGAGGGTCAGGCATCTGGTCGTACACCTGTCGCAGCGCTGGGGCCATCTTGTTTGTGAGGGTTCCGGCAACGATCATGACATCAGACTGACGAGGGGAGGCACGGAAAATGATACCGAGGCGATCCTGGTCGTATCGAGGAGTGGACAAGTGCATCATCTCGACGGCGCAGCAGGCGAGACCGAAAGTCATGGGCCAGAGGGAGCTCTGACGGGCCCAGTTGGCGACTTGGTCGAGAGTGGTCCTGTTCCAGCGCGTTAGCCACTGTTGCCACGCTGATCTGTCCTCTCCTCTCCTTTGTTCCAGGACCGCACGTACAGCGCATATTGCATGGCACCCTTCTTTCCCTCCTGGCTGGGCAGTGGCACTTCGCGGCGCGCCTGCTTCATCGGGGGCGGTGCGCCGGGGTTGCCCTTGATGGTGGCGGGGCTGCTCATCGTCGTCGCATTGTTGGAGGAGCTCGAGGACAAGAACGCAGCGCTGCCGGCGCGGAATGGCAGCAGGGCTGTTGCGGGTTTGGCTGGCCAGAAATTAGCTCCGGGGCAACGGTAGCGTTCGAGCGGGCGGCGACTGACCTCGCAGAGCCATTGAGGCACCGTACCGTGTTGTCGACAGCATGTTGGCGACGGGTATCAAAGAGCGAGTCCGGTGGAGGAGTGGAGAGGCGGGCGTGGGGTGGCGTTTGGGGATGGCAGTCGCGATGAAGTCAATGATCGTGCCTCGCCAAGCGTCGATTAGCTAGCCGCTTTTAGGAGCCATCTGATAGGCCGGACATGCGCATCGCTCCTCACCATCGCCTGTTCGGTCTACCCCGGCGAGACCGCATCACCAAAGCCGTGACAGTCCCAGGGTCCAGTGACATCGGTCAGGATACACCAGAAATAGTTGATGCAGAGCAGAGATGGCGGGCAAGGTACCTTCGATATGCTGTATTGGCTACATCGGCAAGCATGTACGTGTCACGTCACGGGGTATCCTCTTCAAGAACGGGATGTGTATGCACACCATGCAACGAGCTGACTGGAACCTTAGAACAACCCGTTGCACATCTCGCTCTTCCCGGCAGGAGAAAGAGCGCCTCTAGAATTCCAGTTCCTTCTCTCGTCGTGTCTGGATATCTTCGAGGCTCGACTTCCCTTCAAGACAGCAGACCAGGACTTTGGGCTCCTGCAGGCAGTTGATGAAAGACTGGCTATGTACGGCTGGCTGACCAACACTGGCGTCAAGATCGTGGTCGTGGTCGATATGGAGGGCAGACCAGCAACAGCATTGGACAGCAAGGCAGCAACAGCAGTGGGACTACGAGACGCAGATCTCAAGCCTGTAAGTCTGTCGAAACCCCCAAATTGTGCCACACTCACTTTCATCAGGCTTTCAGAGCGTTGCAGACAGCATACATAAAGCTGCTGCGGAATCCGTTCTACAACCCGGACGAGCACTCACCAGTCACAGCCAATACGGAACAAAAGATTGGCTCCACACAAATCACCAGCCGGAGTTTTATTCAGGAAGTAAAGCGAATAGCAGAAGCATGGGTCCCAGGCATTACCAACCTATGAGTTCCCGATAACCACCATCACGATACCAGGATACCACAGCATGAGACGGCGTTGGGCGTACGGGAAGACTGCCATAGAAGCATCAGCAATTGAAGTTGTATACAATACACCGACTCTCGCGGACCCCAACGACGAAACCGTCGTTCTCGATTATGAGATCGAACGCGCTAATGTCCAAATCAGGCTAGTTCGATCTCTCTGCACCTCGGGTTGCAGACAAACGCTCGCAGCATCAATCATTCCTTTCCCATGTCGATCAAATGCCTCCTCATGGATCAAGTGTCACAATTACCAACCCACTGGTCCTGTACAGAAGTCTCATAGCAACACAGCAAATTCGGCCTGACCCGGGACAACATCGGTTGGCCTGTATGACGTCTACCATTCGGCGCGCGCCAAGACAAGGTACATGGACTGACCAAATCAACAGTGCATCTACAGAAGCTGTACGACCAACTCATAGACTATGAACCGAGTGTGGAATACTCCAAACGTCTCGGGCAACTCACCCGCGCCGTCAATGCCGGCCAAGACGTGCCGCCACCGCCCTCGACGGCTGCTGCCGAGCTCGGCAGCTTCGACCGCAGCTGGATATGGAAGACGCTCGTGAACCAGAAAGAAGCCCGCGACTCGCGGGCGCTGACCAGAGTACTGACCGACCACGACCAAGCAATGGCTCTGCAGAGTCCCAGGGGCCTCATGCTGCACGGCGAAGTCGGCACGGGCAAATCCATGCTCATCGACCTGTTCCAGGAAAGCCTGCCCAACCGCAAGAAGAAGCGCTGGCACTTTGACACGTTTATGCTGCACACGATTTCGAGACTGGAGCAGCTGAGGAAATCGAGGGCGCTGACGCGAGCCGCGGATGGGCGGGACGAGTACAGCCTGTTGCTTGTTGCGCGCGATCTCATCGAGACCAGCCCGATCCTGTTCCTGGATGAGTTTCAGTTCCCGGACCGCGTGGCGAGTAAGATCCTGTCGAATCTGATGACGAGCTTCTTTCAGCTTGGCGGCGTGCTGATCGCAACGAGCAATCGCATGCCGGACGAGCTGGCCAAGGCTGCGGGTGTAGAGTTTGCGAGGCCGGCGCCGGGGGGTGCATTCAGCAAGCTGGGGTGGGCGAGTCGCGTGCCCGGTTTCGGCGTGAGGGATTCAGGGGCTGGGCAGAAGGGCGAGTTCTTCCAGTTCCTGGAGCTGCTGAAGGCGAGGTGCGAGGTGTGGGAGATGGAGGGTAAGAAGGACTACCGGAAGCTTGAGATTGAGGAGGGCGGCGGCGTGGAGACGTCGACCTCTGCATCCGACGCTGTTTCGATGGCGACTGCAGGGCTTCCAGCCACGGGCCAGTCCGAGACGCCAGAACCATTGTCTGTTGATGCTACGCTGCCAAAGAACTATCTCATCCAGCCTACCACCGTTGAGGAGATGACGACGTTTGCCGAGTCGTTCAACGCCCTCATCGAGCGCGCGACTTTGCACCCCTACCCCATCCCCTGGACGCCCGCGACACTGACAGTCTACGGGCGGACAGTCGACATCCCCGCGCAGCACAACGGCGTCGCATTCTTCACGTTTGACGAGCTCTGCGGCGCCGTGCTGGGGCCCGCAGACTACGTCTCCCTCGCGTCGAGCTTCCACACCTTCATCGTAACCGACGTGCCGGTGCTGACGTTCCTGCGCAAGCACGAAGCGCGGCGGATGATCACGCTGCTCGACGCGCTGTACGAAGCGCGGTGCCGGCTGCTGATGACGGCCGCCGCAGGCCCAGAGGACACGTTCTTCCCTGCACCCCGCGGCGAGACGGGCGAGGAAGTGGTCGACGACGCCGTCTACCCAGAGACGTACTCGGAGATCCACCAAGACCTGACCTCCCCCTTCCGGCCCAACATCTCCTCGTACGGCACAAATTCGCGCGCGATGCCCGACGACGCGCTCGAAGACGACCCGCCGAATCGCGCGCGCCGCCAGGCCGGCCTATCGCAATCCGACTACGGCGACGAGGAGGCGCGGACGCGCGCGAGCATGGCGAGCTCCGGGAAGAAACCCGACTTCGCCAACGTCCGCGGGCTGACGGGCGAAGACGAGGTGTTTGCGGTCAAGCGCGCGCAGAGCCGCATCTGGGAGATGTGCTCGGCGCGCTGGTGGAGCCGGAGCGCTGTCCCTGCGTCGTCGGCGGCGGCGGAAGGGGAAGGGGGCACCGATGCAGCGACGCAGGGGTGGTGGAGGCCGCTGAGCAAGGAGAGCAGGCACTGGGAACGCTCGGCCGCGCGCGCGCCAGCAGCAGTCCCAATACCACCCAACACAGCCCAGCTACCCGCCGCGACGGAGATCAGGCTCCAGCAGGACCGTGTCGAGGTCGAGAGGGAGAAGCCCGTGCGCCCCGCGGAGGAGTGGAGCAGCACGCCCGGCGTGCCCAAGGACAACGACGTCTTCAGCGACGAGGAGCTGGAGCGCATGTTCCGGCACGGCGCGAGTCCGTTTCGCTCGACCAGCGATGCGCCGCCCAAGTTTGGCGCGGCGCATGCGTGGGGCGTCACGACGTGGGGGAAGAAGGCTGGCGCGTGGGGGAAGGGGGTGGAGGGGTTGAAGGAGCGGAGGAAGGAGGAGAAGGAGGAGAAGGAGGAGAAGGAGGAGAAGGAGGAGAAGGAGGAGAAGGAGGAGAAGGAGGAGAAGGAGGAGAAGGAGGAGAAGGAGGAGAAAAAAGAGGAGAAAAAAGAGGAGAAAAAAGAGGAGAAGATGGAGAAGAAGTTGGAGGAGGAGCTGAAGGACGATGTTGCAGAGGAAGAGGGGAAGAGCGCGGATGAGGCGCAGGCGAGCGCGAAGACGAGCACGGGGGACAAGGTGCCGTGGACGCCGTCGTAGATTGTACCATGGTTTGATGCTCGTTGAAGTGCTTGAAGTGCTTGCAGTGTTTAAAGTGCTTGAAGTGCTTAAAGTGCTTGCAGTGTTTAAAGTGCTTAAAGTGCTTAAAGTGCTTGCAGTGTTTAAAGTGCTTGAAGTGCTTGCAGTGTTTAAAGTGCTTAAAGTGCTTGCAGTGTTTGAAGTGCTTGAAGTGCTTGCAGTGTTTGAAGTGCTTGAAGTGCTTGCAGTGCTTGATGTGCTTGAAGTGCTTGAAGTGCTTGCAGTGTTTGAAGTGCTTGAAGTGCTTAATGTGCTTGCAGTGTTTGAAGTGCTTGAAGTGCTTGATGTGGTTGCAGTGTTTGAAGTGCTTGATGTGGTTGCAGTGTTTGAAGTGCTTAATGTGCTTGATGTGCTTGATGTGCTTGAAGTGCTCGATGTGCTTGAAGTGCTCGATGTGCTTGAAGTGCTTGCAGTGCTTGCAGTGCTTGCAGTGCTTGACGTGCTTGCAATGCCGTACACCGTCGCATACTCTACAACAACTTGTCGCATACTCTACAACAACTTGATGCGGTTCACCGTGCTTGCGCATGCACATCCCTCGCTACTCAAACCACGGGTCCAGTCACTGGATCCTGCCCCTGTTCACGACAAAGGCCTCGAGCACGGCCAGCGCAGACCACAGCCTGTTCTCGGCCTCGCGGAAGACGAGCGAGCGCGGCCCGTAGAAGACGTCGTCGCTGACCTCCTCCGGGTGGCGGGGCAGGCAGTGCATAAACGCCCACTTGTCCTTTGCACCTGCGCGCGCGGCCAGCTCGTCCGTGATCTGGAAGCCGGCAAAGTCCCGGATGCGCTTCGCCGACTCGTCCTCCTGCCCCATCGACACCCACGTGTCGGTGACGAGCACGTCGGCACCCCGGGCGGCCTCCTCGGGCACGGTGGTCTCGACGAGGCGGCCGGGCCGCGGCGACGTAGCGGCGGCGTGCAAAACAACGTCGCGCATGGGCTGGGGCATCTCGTAGCCGCGGGGCGTGGCGACGCTGATGTCGATGCCCAGCTTGACGCAGCCAATCGCCAGGTCGAACAGCACGTTGTTCGCGTCGCCGATCCAGGCGACCTTGAGCCCCTCCAGGCCCAGCGAGGCCGGCGACGCGCTCGGGTGCGACTCGGCGATTGTGAGCAGGTCGGCGACAATCTGCATCGGGTGGTACGCGTCGGAGAGCGCGTTGATGACGGGCACGGCGCTGTGCTGCGCGAGGGTCGCGACGTCGCTGTGGGGCCCGACGCGCGCGACAATGGCCGCCGTCATGGACGAGAGCACGAGCGACGTGTCGTAGAGGGACTCGTTGACCTGCGCCGTGTTAGCGCGCGCTCACGCCCGGGCGGGCGGCTGGAGGGAGACGGACGCCCAGCTGGATGTCGTCCTTGCCCAGGAACATCGGGGCGGCGCCGAGGGCGGCAATGGCGCCCTCGGTCGAGACGCGCGTGCGGGTGCTGCGCTTGCTGAAGGTCATGGCGACGGTGCGGCCGGCGAGCGACTGGCGCAGCGCGAGCGGCACTTCGCCAGTCGCCTTGATGCGCTGCTTGTGGGCGTCGGCATTGCGGACGAGCGTGGTCAGCTCCGCGGGCGAGAGGTCGGCAATGGACAGCAGATGGCGCGGCGCAGAGCGCGACGTCTGCGCGCTGCTCGCGGGAACGTACGTCGACAGGCTGTAGCTGCGGCGTCGGAGCGGGTTGTTGAGCCTGCGCGCGGCCGTTGTCGCAGGGCGGAGGGCGAGCGTCGCGGGGCGGAGGGCGAGCATGGCGGGCCGGATTGCCGTGGCAGAGCTGAGGCGGGCGGATGGGAGCGTCATGGACGTTGCTGCAGAGCTGCACAGTCGCGCATGGCCGCGCGCCCCGTCTGTGTCACCCAGCAGGAAGTTTTTGGGCCGAGTCGGGCCACGGGTCCGCGCTAGGCCCCAGACTGCGGTGCGTCAGCGATAAGCCGCGCTGGTGGGCAGCGCCCGCGTAGCTGAGCGCCGTGCAGACGTGCAGACGTGCAGACGTCAAGACACAGCAGTCGGCGCTCTTCCTGCCCTCGACGCCTGCAGCCTGCTCGCACCTCCGACGGCCTCCAGCAGAGGAGCATCTGAGCTGCTTCCCGACGGCCTCCCAGCAGAGGGACACCTGAGCTTCCCGACGCCCACCGCACGCCATGGACTCGCCCGACGGCCCATGGGGCTCGACCCGCACGTCCAGCTCGCGCCCGGCATCGCACCAGTCGCGCCGCACCACCGAGCAGACGCCGCTGCTGGCCAACGAGGACCGCAGCGACCGCGACGACCACGACCGCGACGATGACGACCGCGACGATGACGACCACGACCGCGACCCCGACGACGACGACCACAGCGACGACGACCACAGCGACGACGCCCGCGGCTCGCCCGCGCAGACCCGCCTGCTGCGATCGCTGAGCGCATCGTCTGGCAGCGGCAAGACGCCCGCCTGGAAGCGCCGATGGCCGAGCATACTGGCGCTGGTGGCGCTGTGCCTCGTCGCCGTCGGCATCATGCTCGGCTTCCTGGCCAGCGAGGGCATCGACGAGTACGCCATGCAGGCCGTCGGCTTCACGCCCACCATGCTGGCCCTCGACGGCCTGACTGCCCACGGCGCCCGCGTGCGCATCGAGGGCGACTTCTCCATGGACGCGTCGCGCGTCAAGAAGCAGGGCGTGCGCAACATGGGCCGCCTGGGCACCTGGTTCGCCCGAGAGGCTGAGACGGGCCCGGTCGAGGCCGACGTCTACCTGCCCGACTACGGCGACGTGCTGGTCGGCACCGCCAGCATTCCCGGCGTCAGGGTCGACATCAGGAACGGCCACACCACGCACATCTCCCTGGTGGCCACTGTCGCGCCCGGCTCCAGCGAGGGCATCCGCAGTGTCGCGCACGACTACCTCGATGGCCGCCTGAAGCAGATCCGCGTCCGCGGCAAGGCCAGTGTGCCGATCCGCTCTGGCATAATCAACCTCGGCAGGCAGACTGTCGAGCACGCACTCGTCTTGCACAGCGGCGACGTCCCGGGCCTGCCCAAGTACAACGTGACGCGGCTGACCCTCCGAGAAGCCGGCCACGGACGCACGGGCCTGGGCGCCTCCGCCTCCATCCTCGTCGAGAACAGCTTCCCTCCCGTGTCGGTCAACGTCCCTCCCGTAGCGGTGGATGTCCTGATCGGCGGCTGCGCGCCCTCGGACAGCCACCTCAAGGTCGGCACTGCCGAGACGCCCGAGCTGCACGTCCGGCCGCAGACCGACGTCAGCGTCAACGTCACCGGCCACGTCGAGAAGATGGCCGACCCGCTGACCCAAGTCTGCCCCGACTCGGCAAAGTCGCCTCTCGACGCCTTCATCGGTGACTACATGAGCGGCGACGACGCCACCGTCTACATCAACTGCTGCAGGTTCCCGGACCCCGCCACCCCCGACTGGGCCCGCCATGTCCTCCGGGACATGACGGTGGCCGTGCCTTTTGGCGGAAGGGAGATGGGCAGCCTGGTCAAGAACTTCTCCATGGCCAACATGCACTTCTCTCTGCCCAGTCCCTGGGCGGAGCCGGGCACGCCAGAGGCCAACCCCTCCATCTCAGCGACGGTCAAGGTCGACATTGGGCTGCCAAGCGAGATGAAGTTCCCCCTGGACGTCAACCAGATCAAGGCCGATGCCGACATCTTCTACAAGGAGAAGCTGCTCGGCAAGATGAAGCTGGACAAGTGGCAGCGCGCCAACTCGACCAGGATCGAAGCCCACGGCGGCGGCGGTCCCTCGCTGCTGGTGCAGTCTGAGATTGAAAAGGCGCCAATCGAGATCCAGGACGACGACTTGTTCAGCGAGGTCGTGCAGGCCCTCATCTTCGGCGGGAAGCCAATCAACATGGACATGAAGGCCGCTGTTGACGTTGGCCTCGACACCCCCATGGGCAAGCTTGCGGTCCGGGGCATCCCCGCCCACGGTACCGTGCCTGTCAAACGTTAGTCGTCACCTAGTTCGTGATCCTTGCGTTTCCCGCCTGGCAACTGCTAACGTCTCCCGGTCCAGCGATTGGCCGCGGCAAAGACCACAACGGCACAGACGGCGGCGGCGGGGCCCCGTCCATGATGGACCGCCTGCACCTAAAGGTTGGCGACATGGCCATTGTGGGTACTTCGCCCACCTCCATCACCCTCCAGATCAAGTCCAACTTCACCAATCCCACAAACTACACCGCAACTGTCCCCTACTTGAACATCAACGTCCTCGTAAACGGGACCCTCGTCGGCTCGGCCACGGTCGAGAACAGCACCGTCCGCCCCGGCAACAACTCGGGCACCCTCGTCACCGTGCTCTGGGACCCGTACGGCTGCGGCGGCGCAGACGGCAAGGCCGTCGGCGCAGAGTGGCTCTCGCAGTTCATCTCAGGTACACTATCCGCCCCAGCCTTGCACCCGCACACCTAACCAGCCCAGGCTTCAACGTCTCGCTCACAATGCAGGCCCACAACGGCACCATCCCCACCCAGCCCGCGCTCGGCCACCTGCTCAGCCGATTCCCCATCACCGTCCCCGCACCGCACATGTCGGCCGGCGACCCGTCCGACGACCCGTCCGACGACCCCGCCGCGCCGCCCTCGGACGGAAAGCAGCACTTTATCCGCTCCGCCACAATGCACATACTCTCCTCCACCGCGCTCTTCACGCTCTTCTCCCCCTTTAGATCAACGACAATGTACCTCACCTCCCTGAACGCAACGGCCTTTTACGACGGCCACGAGGCCGGCAAGATCCTGTACGGCCTGCCGTTTGCCGTGCCGCCGGGCCTGTCGGAGAGCCCGCGGCTCCCTGTCGACTGGAGCTTTGGCAGTCTGGGGTACGAGGCTATCCGCAAGGCCCTCGGCGGACAGCTGAAGCTCAGTGCGTTTGCGATTGTGGGCGTGCGGATTGGGGAGTGGCGCGAGACGATTTGGTACAAGGGTGGCAAGATTGGCGCCAATGTCAGGCTGTGATGCGTGTGGGTGTGTTTGTGGGTGTGTTTGTGTGGGTGTGGGTGTGTGGGTGTGTTTGTGTGGGTGTGTGTTTGTGTGGGTGTGTATGTATATATTCTCCAGACGGCGTGGTGGCGTCTGGATGCTGGTGTTGCGCGTGGGGGCGCGGTTCTTTGTAGTTATTCAGCTTGTTTTTCTTCGCGTCGATGAATGTGTCGTTGACATTGTACGGGCCGGGGTCGGCTCGTCCTGACGAGACACTGACGAATGCGTGGCCTTGTGGACTCTCTTGAAGACTCTATTGTCTGCAAGCGACTCATTGTCTGCAAGCGACTCTACTGTCTGCAAGCGACTC
>NW_022984787.1:375300-558920 GCF_010094145.1 Didymella exigua CBS 183.55
CTACTGTCTGCAAGCGACTCATTGTCTGCAAGCGACTCTACTGTCTGCAAGCGACTCTACTGTCTGCAAGCGACTCATTGTCTGCAAGCGACTCTGTTGTCTGCAAGCAAGGTCGGAGAGCGGCCGCGACAAGACTCTGACTGATGAAGCGGGATGAGTGACGGGGGTTATACGGCAGGGATGGCGCGCAACAAGGCCACACGCTGTCGATACTTGAGGCGCTGGCGATGGTGTGCTTGGTCAATTCTTTTCACGCACTCACCAACACTGATGGGTTTCGTGCATGATTACATGGCGTTGCTTTGCACTTGGTCTTGTGCCGGGATATCAGGATGTGCACACGCGGACGCGTAGAGTGAGCGCTATGCACTCGACTTTTTTTTTTTTCCTTTTTTTTCTTTCAATTGTATACCTAAACTGTTCGTTTTACCTCAGATGCCTCCCTTGGGGTTCTTGCTCTTAAACACGACTACTTCCTTATGTTTTGCCACTCCTACGGTCAATCAATCGTAAGTTTACCGGGACGGTGTGAAGTCCAACAAGTCAGGGAGTGGCTGCGACCTCTGCTCCGACAGCATGCAACATGCTCAAGCTGTACCCATACCCAGCGAGTGAAGCGCGGGCGGATACTTACAAGGTGTGAAGTCATTCTGCACGTTTTTCATACATCTTCGACTGCTGCGACTACTGTCGAGACGAGACCAGTGTACGTCTTTCACTCCAAGTGCGTCCTCATACTTCGCCAATAACTGGCTGTTGTGTCCGCCTGCCTTCCGGAATCTGACCACAACGCACGTGGTGATGTCTCGCTTCGCGGAGAACTCGGCGCTTGATATGTGGAGGTAACGAAGCCAGCTGGTGGACAGGTAAGCAGTTCGTGGGAAGGAGCGAGACGTGTCGAAATTTATACTCGCTCAGCATCGAAGCTGTAATTCAGGCCAGCCAAGAGGGACGACGACACATGTAGTCCTTGACGAGTGAGACAGTATATGCGCGCGCTGTCCACCTCGGCTCGAGGTGACAATACGACGATGGGCTGCAGTAGACACATTCGACGCCAAGGCACATGACTGGACTTTCGATGGTCAGCAATACGATGCACAGAGTTCGACCGTCGTGGTGAGAGCGACCAGCAGAGCTCGCGTAAGCTCCGCAGTCGCATGTGCGGGCGTCGACTTGGCCTTGGTGTCTCGCTCGGTGAGGTGGTTGGTCGTGTTTCTGGCCTGCCGAGTCGAGTCGATACTGCTAATGTTGCTCTACCACACCTGATGTCTTGGTCCCGTAGTAACCCACCATGTGCTACCCTCCAAGTCGTTTCAAGTGGGCAGGCACCGAGGTTGATTACAATGTTGCCTACACGCGCAATTGCTGGTCACTCGCTTAGGGCCACGATCTGGCTCTGATCGACAGAGGAGCCACATGCTGGCAGCAGATCCAAATGTGTCAACCCTCGTATGGCCTCACAGGCACGGCGTCACAAGCCTGGTGTGTGATGGTGCATGCGCACACACGAGCGACGACGTAAGGTGAGGTGACGTGCTCCAAAGCCACAACGTGTCGTGGTCGAGCTTCCGGCCACCCCACGAGCCGAAAGGTGAATGGTTGGGTACGGTATTCTTGCTTGTGTATGCAAGATGCAAGAGCCGATAATTCTCGTCGGCCGCCTCGGCAGGTGTCGGAGACGTTGAGAGTGGAATGCAAGATGACTGGCAGAATGGTCCGTCGCTGGCAGTGCCGAACCATGGAACAGGATGAGTCCAGTGATCGGATAGCGACTGAACGTCTAGAATGCGTTCCACGACCTTGCCTATTCTCGCCGGCGACGAGCATCCGCACAAGTGCTCTCCATGGTTGCTTTTACCCCGCCGTGCGGACTGCTCGCTGCCGTACAGCCATGTTGACGTGCCCTACTTGGCAGCACAGTCTTCTAGCTCCACAGTGAGGGAGTGCGCGGTCTAGAGGCGGGTGAGCACATCAGAGCTGCACGACGACGCAACAAAGAAATCTCTTTCTCTGCCCAGAACAACAGCAGACTGTTCTGCCGCCACGATAGGCACAACGTGCAGGGTGTGGAGATGGATAGCTATCGGTATCGATAGGTGGATAAGCAGCGAGCGCAAACTCTGAGCGTGCCCTGCCGCGCGGAAGGCTGCCGCCCAGTAGGAAAACGCCTGTTGTGCAGCAGGCCCATAAGTAATCTCCTGGGCGTGGTGAGCGCTTTTTGGTAATGCGACGAAGAGAGTCCAGAAGGACGTGGGGATGCGGAACAGTGGATTGAGTTGAGAAGCGAGCGAGTCGCAGTGAGAAGCCGGTCACGGTTACATCACCCTGACGCTCAACTTGATGCTCTACAGACGCTACGTCGCAAATCGGCGCACAGCAGGTTCGGGCTGGCAGTTGCTGGCAGCAGTGGAGCGGCGACACGGCCAATTGGGCGCTGGTTGAAGCAGAAATTGAGTGCCCACGGATCCACGCCATGCAAATGGTGGACCAGCTCTGACGATGTGCTGCTCTGTGCTCGTAGCATCACTTGTCCATCGAGTCTGCCACTTCCACGTGTGTCGTGGTTGACACGAGGTGACATTTTTGGCCTGCGTCTGAGTTGACGATGGTGAGGCGCCGACTTGCTGCTTCTGGCCTGTTTCGTTCTGCGTTTCGCTCAGCTTGCAGCCATCCCCTGGCAGGGCCGCACGCAAATTCGAGCGTTCCTGACGATCAGTGCAGCGCCGCGCAGCGATTCGTCAGATCCGGCTCTGGGCCGGCGCCCTTGCGGAAAGGTGAGACAGGTCAGCTTGCGCGGTGCCTGATGCTTGACCACATCGAGGCAGACGCTTGAGCGCCTATTTGCAGCGCAGTGAGCAAGAAACAACATGGCTCCGATGGTTTTCGGCTGTCGCACGCAACAATGGGTGAAAGTGCTCGATTTGACACTGCCCCCAGGGTCCTTTGGCATGTGCCATCTGCCGTAAAGCAGCGTGGGTGCCAGGCAGTCTCGAGCGCGACGGTGGATGACGGCGCCATTCTGTTGTTGAGTCTAGCCAAGGCAGCGCCGTTCCCTCAAAGGCAGCCGGCCCGAAGGCGTGGACGTGCAGCGCGGCCACGTTGGACGGGGGGCGCCCAGCGCGCTGCTAGGCGACATGGGGTGCAAGCGGCGTGATAGCGAGCGGAAGATGCGAGGTTGCCAGGGGGCCCACCGGAGACACACTAGGCGCACAAGTCTAAGTTGCTTTGCGCTCCACCGCGAAGCTTGCTCTTTTTCTCCACCACCCAACACATTCACTCATCTTTATAACCCGCTGCTTCCTGCTCTGTCCACTCTCTACAGGCTTGAGGTCTAGCACTTGTTCACTTTCATTTTCACCCACACTCCCTTTGAGATCCAGCATCTCTAGCAGTCATTACGACAACCACCAACAGTCTCTATCCACGCAACTGCAAGCCAGTTCACCAACAGACTCACTCTCTACCAATACCTGCTATCCAGCAATTTCCAGCTTAACCAGCAAATACACCACCGACAACATGAAGTACTCTCAGGTCCTCATTTCCGCCCTTTTCGGCTCCATGGTCGCTGCTGCTCCTTTCAAGCGCGATCTCGTCATCAAGACTGAGATTGCATACGAGACCGTAGTCGTCTACACCACCGTCTGGGATAGCACAGTCCCCGTCGCTGAGGCCACCACCACTGCTGGAGGCTACTTCTACGAGCAGCCCACTGAGGCCACTACTACCCCCGCTGTGACCTCTACTCCCGCCGCGACCTCTACTCCCGCCTACACTCCCACTCCGGAGCCCTCCAGCGTCTACACTCCTGCCGTTGTTGAGACTCCCGCTCCTTCCTCTACTGTTGTCGTTGTTACCTCCGCCGCGCCTGCTCCCAAGCCCGTCGAGACCTCATCTACTCCTGCCCCAGCTGCGCCAACAACTACTGAGGCTGCTTACACTCCCGCTCCTGTCTCCTCTGCTGCTCCCGCTGCTACCACCCCTGCTGCTGCCCCTGCCGCCCAGAAGGAGTCCACTGCCTCTTCCAGCACCGGCGAGAGCTTCACTGGCGTCGACCTGACCATCAACCCACTCACCGGCGCGCTCGGTGCCTGCGGCGAGCCCATGCACGCCACCGACTTCTACGTAGCTATCGCTGCCCCTGCTTGGGGTGCCTCCACCTACGACGTTCAGACCGGCAAGGCCACCAACAAGTGGTGCGGACAGAAGATCAAGATCGAGTACGGTGGCAAGTCTGTCGATGCCACCGTCATGGACATGTGCCCTGGCTGCTCCGGCCACGACCTCGACCTCTCTGACGCTGCTTGGGCTGCCATTGGCATGACCGAGTGGACTCGCGTCCAGGGTAGCTGGTCGATGGTCAACTAAGCGCCCTCTCCGCTACCTCTCCTCCTTTGCCAGCCTTTAGCACAGCTAGCCATGTGTAGCAAGACTACACCATGAATATACCCAAGATTTCGCTAGCGCAGGCTGGTCAGCGCTTTGCACGACACGTTACGTTATTGCCCTCCCATGTTTTGCATCAAGCGGATCAATCATCCGGAGACAAGAAAATTACCCAATGAGGTTTTGGTTCGGTTCGGTTCGCTCAGAACGTCGCTTCTACCATCTATATCTCATGTTGTATATGGGGTTTGGCTAGTCGTTAGAAGTCGACGGTTCTTTCACATATTCCTGTCTCTCCTCGACACACATTCCTTTCTCCTTCGTGTACACACAATTATCTAGGGTTGGTGTATGGATTGGATACCCATATACTTTGGACATTGAGACCCTGAGGCTCAATAGCAATCGTTTGAACAAAAAACAATCAAATCACATGGACAAACATTTTCTCCCCCCTTCGCAATATCCTTGTGCTACAACAACTCGTATAGCCCAAAATGATTTACGAATGCTATTTCTAGGCACAAGGGATTGCGATCGTCACCTGTCACTTCCAGACTGTGGCAGTGCTCGCATGTTCTCAGCTCCACATCCCTGAACCGTGCAGCCACATCCATGCGCAAGTCCCCATCATCAAAGCGCGTTGACGGTGCACCGACTCGTGGCCGTTAATTTAAAGAGCTGGATCACGTCATGCTCCCCACAGTGTTACGCGTGTAGGGCTCCAAAGCATCGACAGTCCACCGGTCGCATATCTATTCAGCCGAATCATCTCCACTGTGCATGCTCTGGCTGCGGTCTTTTAGATGCTTTGTTGTTGGTCTCAACGCTGCGAGGTGTTGGCGATGAAGCCGCGGTACGGTTTCACGTTCCAGCCAGCACGGCGCTTGGCAGGGGTCCTGACCCTTGGGATCGAAATGCGAGATTCTTTGTTGTTAGGATGTTACTCCGTGATCTTTTCGAAGGTGCGTTCCTGGAATAGGTAGTCCGGGTTTGCACGGTCTGGATGGATGGCTTTGTGGCGCAGGCAGACAGAGGCTGTGCAGATGGACAGTGCGGTACAGAGTCTTGTGCAACAACACGGCGAAGCTGGATCATATTGCAATGTGGATTGAGGGCGGTGCTGGAAGCTCTGTACTGAGCGTGGCCAGCTGAGGGGCAAGGCATACCGACAGTAGTAGGCATGCTTGATCTTACGAACTCCCAAGGTTCTGGACAACAGCTCCCTGACGCTCATTCTCACCAAGAGCAATAGCGTCTACTCGCTTTGTAAAGGTGCGTGTCCGCCTTATCTGTCACCGCGAGATACACCGTCTCTGAGCAACTCGAATGCTGGGGTCAGGACGATGCTAAGGTAACTGTGAAACTCCACGGACCATCATGTGCTTTCCATCCGCAGTATCTCAACGCATATTCTCAACCATCCGATCTGCATAGTAAGCTGCAAACCGGTGTGCATGCATACTAATGCAGGGGGGCTGGTTTCCCTCGATAACTGCATGTACCAACATAGTCTGCCTATTTTCAACTCATGTTCCCCTTCCCAAGTCATGAGGCTCTCAGTCATCGTGCTGTCAATTCACGTCATGTTAGCTGGCAAAGCTGCGATTGCTCCAGGTCAGGAGTGCGAAGCAGAGTGAACTGTCGAGTCGATGCATGAGATCAGGTGGTGTCGTATAGGGAAATCGTTCTGATAGATAAGAGTGGTCAAATACTTGCATCGAATGTACGTAAAACGAGCCGGAGAGCAGAGCTTTTAAGTATGAAGGCACAGCAGAGTGCAATATTGTAGGACCCAAACAGAACGATATGCTGTTCGTCGCTGGGCTTATCTCGTACTTCGCTGATAGCTTTGTTGTAAGTAATGATGTTATCACGAATGTTTATTCTGCCGTATGGCGATGTCATGTGTGGATGGACCCTTCAGTCTGGTCGAGTATGCGTCGTGGTGTCGATGATGCTCGCCCATTACCCGATACTTAACCCATTCTGTTCCCATGGTGCGAGAAATCAATATCAGCACTTCGCATGATCGACGACCCATCTCTCGAACAAGGACTGAAGCCGCGATTCTTGAATCTGGTTGGTACATCGTGGTCAGATCTCGGTGAATGGACGATTTAGGCCAATTTCATGGTGAGCTATAAGTACCCAGTGTACACAAGACTTGCCAGTACAACCAAATCATCTTTTCGCTATGAAACTTTCCATCGCTCTCATATCTGCCTTCGCAGCTGTTGTTCTGGCACTTCCTACGCCTAGTGCTGACTCTGAGGTGGCGCCTGAAGTCCGATGGGACTATGGCAGCTCCAACGAGAAGCGGGACGCAAGCAGACCTGTGCCTAGATGGGACTACGGTAGCACCGAAGACAAGAGAGATCATATTGACATCAACTGGAATTACGGCAAGAAGAAGGGTGAGTCGTGTCCGATACCCTCGTGATGCGTTTCGACTAACAAGCACGTCGCGCAGCCCGCTGGGACTACGGCAATACTGAAGACAAGAGAGATGTAGTCGGCACCGATTGGGATTACGGTAAACGCGACGTCGAAGAGAAGAGGGTGGCCTGGGACTATGGCAGTACTGAGGACAAGTAGCGAATCGGATTCCAATATGGAGTAGTTGATGTACCTATGCCATTAGCAATGTAGCAGAAGATAGAGACGAGGAGGAACCCAGTCAATGCAGTATAAACGCGAAAGAAGGCAGAACATTATGTCCTGAAAATACCCAACCATACCGTGCGTGTCGTTCTCATCGCGCTTTGGTCCACATCCGCAGCACCGATAGCACGGTAGCGGCGGAGCTCCTCTGCAACCGACTCAAAAGTCATCCTGCAGCGTCAGCAACTCGGTCAATATCGATCCACATCGCACTGCTGCTCCAAGTGTTCTCGAACCCCTCGTTGATCTCAACAACGGTACACCAGAAGCCACCACACTCCACCTCTTCCCTGCTCCAACCGCCCACCTCACCTGCCTAATGCGGTAACTTCCCACTCGCAAGCGCACGAACAATTTTCTCGCGTGCACTCGCGTGTAAACTTGCGTGCCAGATGCCCAACTGTGGATGTTGAAATGCACCGGGTAGCATGGTTATGGCCGTGCTAGCACAGCCGAGGCGAACATGTGAAATGGTGGTGACTGATGAGTTCGGGTGAGTGCCGGCGCCGGCGTCGGTGCCCGCGCCGGGTGAGTTACGGGAGAGCGGAGAAATGGAGATGGGCGTGCCCCTCAGAGATACTTTTGTCCGATGTCGTTTGAGCGTTATTCTATCTGACGTGATCTATTTTATGGTGTTGCAGTGGATTTCAAATAACGATGACGTTTGCAATTGGTGTGTTCTGGCGGGTGCATCTTGCATGTGCTGTGCACTGCAAACGTGCGTGATACCGGAATGAGTGTTGTGTGGTAGCATGTGGAATTTCTCAAAATTTGTTCTCAAACAGTAGTGTTCGTATCTCAGTATTGATGTTGATATCGACATCTCATGATAGTGTTGAGTGTAGTAATTCATTTCACCAAAGGATGCTCCTAAATCCCAGCCCAAAGCTTTTCCTAACAGTTCCTCATCGCAGATGTCGGTCTTGAAGGGTATAATACGCAAGCAGTGCAGTCCTTCTCGCTTTTGTGTTCAAGTCGTTCGCCCCAATGTCCACCGCTCGTCCTCTCTCGTTATCAATCGTCGATATCCTGACGCGTGGAATGTATGTGTAATGCTAACACGTCCTGGCGTGTCGTTCTCATCGCTCACGATACTGGTTTATCTATGCGAACATGCTGGCACCGCCGGACTCGATGGCATCGATCTCAGCCTGCGAGTAAACCGTCCGCTGGAACCGTGCGGGAAGCTCGGAACGGTCGAAGTAGAAGCCCTTGCCCGCCTCAACGGGGCCAAGGGAAGAACCAGGAGTGCTGCCGACGCCGCTGGAGAAGTCGCGAGACTGGTTCAAAGGGCCATGCTGCTGTGCTTTCTGGCGGTAGCTGGCGAAGGACTCAGGAAGCGAGTGGGTTGGGGAGGCTGGGTGTGCCTGAGGAGTGTGGTCGATGTCTACACATGTCTGTTAGCTTCTGATTCAGACGCGTTGAGCGATTTTTACATACGGCTGGGAGTGGTACGCTTGCCAAGGAAGCGGATCATGGGCTGGCGGCCAGCCTGGAGGACCTTGGTTGCGTTCATTGTGAGATGGATGAGGTGAGGCTGGTACGAGCCGAGGTCGGCAGTTGCAATAGCTTTGAGGTAGAGAAGATGGTGATTACAAATTGGTAGGTATAGATGACGGTACAGAGGTTGATGGCAACAGCTTGATCGAGAGAATGAAGAGAGCGTAGGCAGTGTTGGTGACGGTGGGGAGCCGGATGTGACGATGAAGCATAAATATTATCCACGTTCGCGGCGCGAGCTGCGATGCGCTAAACGCCGAAGACGCCATTTCTCCCACGTTCCGGCTCTCTCCACACATGCCTGCGCCCGGACAAGATCGTCTCACAATCGAACGACACACGCCGCCGTGCTCACACACATTGCTAAGCGATTTTGCACGGCACTGCGCAAAAGAGACATCCCGTTGCGCGGAGGAGCTCCACATTCTCGTGCCACAGTCACGATTCCTTGCCATTTTGAGCCGTCCAGGCCATAGCTTCTGCAGCCGCCGGACGCCATTTTCACTGATCTCTGCAAGCTGACCCCTCCCCGCCAATTACGTGCCACCGTTCCTTATCAACCCCACGATTGCTCACGGGAATTGCATATCGATTGTGTTGTGCCCGAGTGAGTGCGGCTCTTTCTTCCCGCTCTATTCCAACACACTCAATGCACGAGTTGCTTCTCTACGGCCAAGTGTCGGTCGCTCGCCATGATCAGGTCTTGAAAATTCTTGCGGGGTTTGCTGCCATGCAGCCCCGCCGCGTACTCCAGCGGCGCATCATCTATAAGCCTGAGCGCGAGCCTGAGGAGCCTGGCTCCCACTTGCGCCGCGGTGGGACTCAGAATGTTGCTGTGAAACAGAAGCAACAGAGCACGACGCCTACGCAGCTCTACTTCACCCACTTGGTGCAGATTCTTTCGGATGAGGACTTTGGGCGAGGTGACAGTAAAGCAAGTGACACCCTATCTGCAGATGTGGACTTTGAGGGTGGCGAAGAGCCACGATGGTCGACTCTGTTCGAGGACATACCAGACACTGGAGACAGAGGGGTCTCCATTCGCTTCACCAACAGTATCGATCTCATTGGAGGAGATCCTCATACCTTCATGACTACCTCAGGACCTAACCGGTAATCTTGTCCCTTGCGCCTCACTTGCATGTCTGACCGTGGGGTAGCTTCGTCACTGAGTACTATGTCGAAGGACACCGCTTTGTTCACGGTAACGTCGTCATCTTCCTGCACCGCATACTTCACGAGCCCGCCGTTCGAAATCTACAAACGAGACCCAAGGTCAACCCACCAGCGTTCGATGCTTTGCAACTGTTGGATCAGAGCGGCACCTATGTCCTCGAGGCAAAGGTGCGCGTGCAAGACTTCAAAGATGCGTCTGTGCTGGAGTTGGGTGTCAATGAGCTCAAGGCATTTCAGACTTCAATGGGAGGCTGTGTAGAACTGTCGTTACCTGACCGTCTCACTATGGACACGAGGGTCAAGTATAAGCTGGCACCAGGAGTCGTCACGAAGGCGCAACAAGCGCAGGCACAGGCCTTGCAGAATCTGTGATCAGTCTACTATGACGTACTATCATCCTCACGCTTTATCTCGAAACTTTGCGCTCGAAGGTTGTGCGGACTGGAACGATGCATACCTGAGGTCAATCGAGAGTCTCGAGCACGCAGAAGAGCTCCGTACTGCACAGTCAACATTGGACGCTGTCGTGGAAGCAGACCCGGCGCAGATTGCTTCGGTTATGTAGGGCTGGTCACATACTAAGAATGTGACGATGGGAACTCTCGGCACGACTCCAAGTGCGCAAAGGTGGAAGTTTCGAACTTTATGCAGACCAAGGCGTCAGAGTTGCACATCTAAAATAAAGCTTGTCAGGAGAGATCTCGAGTCCTTGACTTTATTAGCTGCACGTGGCTGACACTTTGAGCCATATTGCTGTCAATTAAGCTCCTGAGTACTCAAGCAATCTGATGCGCCTATTGCAGGTAGACTTTCCCTGGACATTGCGCCGGTAGATGCTCGAAGCTGAGTTGCCGACACGTGCATTCGTCAGTCGGCGAAGGGCTGCTAGATTGTGGTGAAGCGGCACTTGTGTCGTGAGTGCAGCACGTGCTAACGCGAAGCGTGTCTCGCGTCTCGTTTGCACAACCCGAACGGCAGCCTTGCGTGGTCAAGGAACGACAACAACGCCACATCGCCATCTCAGTACGCACTGCGCTTTCTTGGAAATCCAACGTGAACTGGGAAGTGCAAATATGTCCGAGAGATCAGGCGTGAGAAAACGACTAAGCGCCAGCGAAAAAGAAGTTTCTCCTCCGGCAAAGAGGCGGCAGCAATCTCACACCACAAGTGCGCAGCAACATGCCAGAGGCAGATCATGTCGCTAACGTAAGATATAGACAAAGCAGTCGCCAGCTTCTTCACGCCCATCTCAAAGAAAGAGCCCGAGAAGATGGCATGGCGAATCGTCAAAGACAGCTTGCTCGTTGGGCGCTACAATACTTCGGCTATATTTCAGTCGGCCAGTCAGGCAAGGCGGCGGATAGCAGCCTTTGACTTCGTACGTGTATCTGAAATTGCCAGCAGCCTCTCAATTCTGCATGCGACCCATTGCTAATGATAGCATTGCAGGACTCAACTTTAGTAACACCTGCATCAGGAAAGAAATTTGGCCGCGATGCGAGCGACTGGAAGTGGTGGCACAGCAGCGTTCCCGGCAAACTCAATCAGCTCTACGAGGAAGGGTGAGACAGCATGGACATATGCACGTCACGATATCTGTACTGACCTGGTCGTGTCGAACAGATACCTCCTTGCAGTGGTAAGCAATCAAGGTGGTATCAGCCTCAAGTCAGATCCGAAGACTGTCAAGTCTGATCAGAAGCGATTGGCGGACTTTAAAGGCAAAGTCTCAGCAGTTGTCAGCCAGCTGGACCTACCTATCACCGTATACGCGGCTACGGGCCGTGATGAGTACCGCAAACCACGAGTGGGGATCTGGCGGGAACTACTCGGCGATCACGACCTCAACATCATGGAAAGTGTTGACCTCGAGAACTCTTTCTTTGTTGGCGATGCCGGCGGGCGCGAGGCGGTGGCTGACATGACGGTGAAGGACCACTCATGTGTTGACAGGTATGCTGCAGCCCCCAAAGCATGCAGCAAGGGGGTGCATCGTGCTAAACATTCACCAGAGATTTTGCTGCCAACGTTGGTCTACCATTCTACACGCCAGAGGAGTACTTCCTGCAGCACCCGGTTCAGCCATTCGTGAGGAGCTTTGACCCAGCCACCTTCGGGAACAAGTTGGCTGAGAGCTCAACATCTGCAAGTACGTTGATAGCAACCACACGCGCAACATAGTGCTGTGAACAAATAGTCCAGGCACTGACTTGGGTGTAGATCCGGTCATTACGAAAACCGACTTTTTGGAAATTGTCCTACTCGTTGGCAGCCCGGGCGCTGGCAAGTCTTCGTTTTATTGGAAGTACTTCCAGCCACTTGGACATATTCGGGTAAACCAAGACATCCTCAAGACTGTAAGTGCTCAGACATCATTGACGCGCATGGCAGTGCGTGTTGTACTACCTCTCGGCATCTTGAGTAACATTATGAAACAGCGCGAGAAGTGCGTGAAAACTGCCACGGCGCTCATCGAAGAAGGAACAAGTGTGGTGGTTGGTATGTTCTTCCGGCACCCCACCTTGTCGACATGACTGCATATCAACGCGTATACTAAAGTCTTCTAGATAACACGAATGCCGATCAAGATGTTCGCGCCGTATGGGTGGATCTGGCAAAGAAACATTCAGTTCCCATTCGCTGCGTTCACTTTACAGCGTCGGCTAAGCTGTGCGAACACAACGACACCGTTCGCGCGTTGAATCTTGGTCAAGAAGTAGGTTTCTTAACATTGGCCACTAGGTCAGGTACCGGTCCAATGTGCCTGCCGGATGCCTGCTAGTGTCAATGGCATTGCGGAGAAATATCCCCGAGCTTCTATCGGTATTTGCTTGCAAACTATTGACATAATGACTAACTATGTTCAGACCAATCCCGAGAACAGGACGATGCTTCCAAAGCTGGCTTTCACGAGTTTCGCGTCAAGATTCCGTGCGCCAAAGCTTGAAGAGGGTTTCAAAGAGATCATCACGGTAGACTTCGAGGTAAGTGTTGTGCAACCGCAAACTAGATATTCAGCGCGTTGGTTGGCGTGTGGAATCTGTCGCTAACCGAGCCAAGTTGAACGGCTCCGATGCCCAAAAGGAGCTATGGAGTAAATATTGGATCTGAGTGGAGCATGCATAGCTCCATGATACCGAAGACCAGGATGATCCTGAGGTCAGAGGATTTCCTGGCGCGAACGCTTACGACGACTCGCTGCGCCCGGTATGGTTACAGCAGTTCGATTTTGCCAATTGGACGCCATTCTCTGCAGGGCAGTACGAGCTGCAGAGTAGCTGCAGGCTTGCTCGAAGCGAGCTCATGCTCGCAGCTCCAGCATTTCCGAGGTATTGAGTAGTCTCCGGCTATGTCAGCATCTTTACCACATCACGTCTTGTGAGCTAACGTTCCGCGGTACGTGCAATGCAGTGAAGTTGCAGCCAAAGCTGAGGTGCATGTACGTGACAGACAGTCGAACACAAATAGTAGATTGCGTAAGCCGGCAATTAGAGACATCCGAGATTTCCAAAAGACAACTCATCGAGCCGAGCAAATGCAACCAAGATTTGGTGTCACAAGCGTGTGAATACTCGGTTTGCACTTGTCCGGTGTAGTCTCTGTTATCGATAGCAAAGCGGTAGTGGTTGCCAGGTGTGCGTTTCTCGGACAGTCCATCTTCGCAAAAAGATCGGCGAGAGACTACCTCACAGAGGCCCACGTTGCATGTTCGAGACCGCCACGAGGAACGAGCCGTCTGTTCCATCATCTGAAGATCTCAACTGTCACTGTCGTCACTGACGGAGCGCATGCTGTTCACTGGTGGGTGTCGCATGAGAGCACGTGGCTGTTGAATTACCAAGCATTTTGTTATCTACACTGCTTTGCCGATTGCCGAGTTGCAAGTTTGCTGCCAACAAGCGGTGCGGGCGAGCACATGCTCACCGGCTGAATTTCATGCAAGTTGAGCGTTGCGTTCTCCCGCCCGTCTCTGCATGTTCGTGCAGGCATTTGCCGTGCCGCGGTCGCTTTATCAGGGCAGCGAGGAAGAAGGTCCGTTGGAGTGCTGTGACAGCGCCGGGCGATGGCCGACTTGAGACCGGTCCGACACGGCGAGCTTCTGTCGTCATGATCTGAGCTGCCAGCATGGTTCAGCCCACTGTACCCAAGCACCTGTTACCGAGCTCGGAATCGCGCACTAGCGACTCGATACAGTAAGGTACCGCCTAGCATCAGGGATTTTGGGTGAACTGCGATTCCACGCTTGGCACGAGTTTGGGTGTCGCGTGAATCAGCAGACTTGCACACTGTGGTTTTGAGTTGGAACCCCTGGCAACCTTTACAACGAGGTGTAAGCACTATTGCAGGAACCCGCTTGCAAGAGAGAAAAAGGAAAGGTTTGAGCATTTTCCCAAGCGGTGCGTTGGCTGCTGAGGTCATTGAGGCTTGGAGCATTGAGGAATCAGAGGTCACGAATAAAACCACACCAAGCCATAGCCAGTAAGCGCAGTTAGGCACTTTGCCAATCAGGTACTATCCAAAGGTTAGCGTTCCAACGAATCCTTCCGATTTGTTCTGGACACTGCTGGCTTTTCGCTGGGCTGAAAGTTCTTCCCAGCCTCCTTCAGGCACACCCGCACGATGTTGCAGGTTTCTTGTGAGACTCGCCGGTGTCACAGGAGTCAGGTGCCAGAGAGTTTGCGAAAAAGGGACACAATCTTGAATTAAGTCGACAAATAAGGGCATCCAGTGTTTGACTGCTTCACGGCTCTGACAGCGGGATGTTTTGTTTGTTTCTCAAGGTTTTGGCTTCCGCAGCCGGATCCGCCAGTTTGTCTCGACCAAGCGGGAAAACGACGGGAGGGAAACCTATGTCCACAGCCACCTGCAGCCAAATAGCGCCTGTCGATGTCATCGGTCGCAACGGACATGGGCGAGCGGAAAGCGGCCCAATCAAGATGAGTCTTGCAACCGCCGGTTGAACCAATCTTCATCCTTGCGCTGCCCCGTAGTCTGTCAGTTGAGCCACGGTTGCACGCACATGGGAAAACTGTCAGACACCACAGCGCTGGTAATACAGGCACCTCAGGTCGGCAAAGCAGTGGGAAAGCGCAGACTCAACACCTGCAAGTGGACGGCAAAGTTCGTGACAACAAAAAAAAGCGTTGACTTTGTGAAGACAACCACTGTTCCTGCATAGCTTCTCCACCTGCAAAAGCTTTTTCCATAGTCTCGTCAACAGCAGACCATAGAGTTCGCATGGGACCGGGGTAGTTTCAACGTCTCCGCCAACAACAGGCCTCACATTTAGTAGGTATCGGGAGGATGAAAACTCAGAGTGTCCAGGCCGGAAGATGTGCGGAGCAGGTGGACCAAGTGTCTGCTGCTGCAGCAACAAGCCCGCAAGTGCACGGCGATCCATGTTGACGCCCAAAGCAGCGGCGCGAATGCTGCAATCAAGCACAAAGCAGCGACGCCGATGCTTGAACTTTGCGAGGGAGCCCTGGGAGCTGCTTGCGCAGGGCGGTGGCAGGGCATCACCGGTGCTGTGTACCGGCGAGACGACTCATGACGGCCCGCACGAAACCGGGGAGGCAGAGTGAATGTGCCGCCAGTTGGCTAGACAAAGACGGGAATAGCAGCGGTCGAGGGTGTTGCTTTCTGGTGAGGGCTTGGCGTGCAGTTCCAGTGGGAAGGAGCTACCGCCGTGCGCCGCTGCCCACACACAAATCGTGCCCCATCCCCCGACTTTGGTCGCTGTCCAGCTTGCCCACGTCAGTCGTCGCTCTTTGCCAACTTGCACTCGCGTTATTGCTGCGCTGTCTCTCCCTCGAATCAACTGTGCGCTGGACTCTTGGATCACAAGCATACGAAACGCCCATCGTGAGTAGCCTATCCCAGCAGACCACTGCTCTCACGTGCCGTCCGTATTGGGTGCGCCAGCCGACGGGCGCTGACTTTACTAGGTCTTTTCGCAGCGTAAACAGGCCAAAAGGCACATACGTGGTCCTGCTTCGTGGCACCCTCCAAGGCTCTCCCCCAAACAATCCGCGACCGCCATTCTCTAGGAGATCAGAAACCGACCATCAGCCATACAGCACGAGGTTTACTCTTAAGCTGGTGATGGGATCCCAGTACCCATCGTCAAATCTCACGTCACGCTTCGGCACCCAAACATTAACATGCACGATCTCAAACCACTGATTCTCCCCAAACTCGTCGCTGCGCGCAAGTCGTCCAAAAGCTCATTCGACATGTCGGCCGAGCCCACATCTTCGGTCTACTCGTGCGCTGACTCTGGTTTCTACTCCGCTTCTGAGTGCTCCACGCCACCCACGCCAAGTCTCTACACACGAGGTCACTTCCGCTTCCCCAGCTCTGCGTCTTCGCTTTCATCGAGTCCACCAACTCACGAGATCGCTGAGGCACCCAATGCCTCTGGCAAGCTTCCAAAGCTGACCGAGGAACCTGTTGAGCAAGAGTACCACTACGGACCTGAAGACCCCCACCGCTGCTCATGTAGGTTCCATCAGTACTCTAATATGGTCGTAACAAGTACTCATGCATCCTTAGGCGACACTGAAACTGGCCATGAGACCAAATGTGAAATTGCCAGGGCATACGAATTCCAGGACGAGTACTTCCGCTCCGTAGATGCGGAGATCCGGATGGCCAAGCGTCGACGTTCACTGGAATCTTCAGCCAACAGCATCACCAACAAGATTGAACGCCGCTTCCCCTCTTTGTCGCGCAAGGTCAAGGAGCGTAAGAGGACCTCGTCAAGCTTCACTGGGGTATCACGCAGCGAGACACCATCTCGTGTCCCATCGACACGATCATCGTCTATCACCAGCTCCATTCGCCATGTCCAGTCCTTCGATGTCTCTCAACAATACTCCCAGGTCCCTACCCCTGCTCAAAGTCTGGAGCAGCTCAGCGAAAGCTCAGCACCCATGGAGATCGACGTCGTCAAAGCTAATGCCATCGACATCGACATCGACCCCGAGCAGGTCGACGCTGAGCGTTGCGCGACTACGCCTCTCCTGCCACCTCTGCTCATGTGCCGGGACGATCTGCCAACGTCGTCGCCACTTCAGTCGCCCACCATCGCCAATGCATTGCAGTCCTGCGTCCCGACTCCCACTGGTACTCCACCGGTCCGCGCTTACCCTACGCCTACGTTATCAGCCAAGCCTTCAATGGCATCCATCAAAACATCTCGTCCCGGATACACGGTATCTTCTGCCGATATCCCACCCATGATGTTGGCAGACCCTGATGACAAATGGACTAACCTTCTGGGCCACGCGAACTTTACCATCCTGCCGGAACCCTACGTCCCCGAGCGCTGCGACGCCGCATCTGTCCGCCAGCTTTTTACCGACTGGGAGTCAGCGCGCTGCAACTACGCAAAGCACCAAGTGCGCACCGCAGAGCACTATGGCGTCACCTCTAAGCACTACACGCTCACCGAGCGGAAGTGGGCAGAGATCGATGCCGAGTGGAAGAAAAACCACGAGATGGCCACCTCCATCCACGCTCAGGCGATTGGTCACCTCTCGCCAGTTGCGCCATTGTCACCTGTCGAGCCAGCTCCTCTCAGCAAATTGCCCACGCTCAACGATCCCAAGAGCGAAGGCAAGTTCCCCAAGCTCGGCGATGAAGACGTTGTCGGTCCCATGGTCCAGATCGCGTCACCAATGATGCTAAAGACCCCTTCGCGGAAGCGCGCGTTTTTCAAATTCCTTAGCGACCTGCTCCCTGGTTCTCTGCTCGGCCGTTCTTCGGCTGGCGTTCGGGACCACTAGACTCGCCGTCGCCACCATTCTACCTTGTGTATATTCTTGTGCAATTACAAACCATTGCGAGGCGTTCGCAGCATTAGCTGCTGCCATGGGTTTAACGACGTACGACCTGTATGACCATTTCACGGCCGAGCCATTCGCGCCACGCCCGATCCTTATCACGAATTTCCTTTGTTATCTTACGAATCTAGAGAGGTAAACTCCTTCACAGTACAATGGCGGGTATGTGTGTATCCCTTCAATGGGCTTTGTGGAGTTACAAGCGGGCTTGGATCAATCAGTCCTGTCAAAAAAAGCGTATCAAGATGTGTCACACGCTGCAAGGCTCTTCAGCCATTTGTTTTGCTTTCTTTTTCCTTTAGTCATATTCAAGAGACAGCTCTCTTGTCGACGGCTATACCCGATTGTTCCAGTCTGGGACTCATCGTGGCAAGCGCAGTCGTGGGTTATACGGTGGTTGTGCCAATACCCAAACGAGCATTATGCTCCTCTCCAATGTTTCGATGTATAACTCTAATGGGTGGACATGGGGCGGAGTCTGGCCATGGGACCTAATGAGCGGAGGTGGGACAGCTGGGCTTTTGTGTAGCTTGAGTATACAGGTGCAACGCACCTGGTCAACTCGGCCAAGAAGCGACAAGTGCAGTCGTAACAAACCATCAATTGAAATGTTTACTGCTGCTATCACCATCTGTGCCTGTTCCATGTCCAGTCTCTTGACACCATAGCCCTGCCTTGCTTTCGATACGGACCACGGAAACAACAATCGCAACCATAAGTTGCTTCCATCACATGGTGCACCTGTCACCCTCACAGTACACCTGCACAGCCTGTGCTCATCGTCTGTACGCCGTCATCCCGCATGCGAGTCTCGACGTCTCAACACTCTACCCACAACACTGTATCGGAGATAATACTCAACCCACCACAGACGGCCTGACAGACTCTAGAAGCTTGTTCGAGGGTGGCATGTCTCTCCACATTTGCTCTCCCAATCTGCACACATACATCTTCACTCCGAAAATATTCCCTAACGATCCCATGTCATTTGTCACAGTCTACAAGGCTGGACCGCGAAGAGCGGGGGTTGGTGAGATGGCACAAGGGCCTCGCTTGGCCGGTGACCGGCTTCTGGTACTACGATGCTGTACTGCATTGGGGTGACGGCAGATAAGCGTAATGCAGGTGTCGCTTTGCTGTGCACGTAGAGAATCGTTGTGCGACAATCGAAAGCGGGAAGATCGTCATTAGGGAGAGTCTGCAGTTGGGCTTTGCTGGAGCTGTATGCATTGTGACATCTAAGGTGCAATGTCTAGGCATGTGGCTAGAGAGGTGTGTCAAGATACTATACTTGGTGGTGATGGAAGAAGGCCCTTTTCTTGATGAGCTTGTATAATCTCAGCTCCTTCCAATACCTCGTTGCAGCCCTTGCGCACATTGCATTTACGCGTGGAAGGAGCAAAGCCAGTCATCGCATCTTGGGGTGCATCGATCTCGGGAACATCTTGCTTGCTGCTGTGCCGAGATGCGGGACGTGCTATTCCAGTCGCGGATTGCAGATAGTGTGGAGCAGTGCGGTTTGCGAACTGCCCGTAGTGTCAGGAGTTTTCGGCAATGCAGTCTCAGGTGATGCAGGTATGTCGTCTTCTAGCTCGTGCTGCGCTCCTATCAGCCTTCTACGTTGCTCACCGAAGCCACAGAATGGCTGCTGCAGAACACGCTCGTATATGTGTATACGTTCTCTAGCCGCATGCGTACATGGCACTTCTGACACCTGTCCAGTCGTTCTTGATATCCACCCATCCACCACGTCTCGATCTTAGACTCTACCAGATGCCCGGTTCACGCTTCAAATTGAACTCTTCCCACTCGCCTATTGTGTTTCTTGTGCCGCTCCTCACCCGCGGTCCCACAGCATCGCCCTACATGTCCTTACACAACCACCACAGCAGTCCAGCCCCCCACCAGACGCGCGCCTAGTCCTTCTTCGGAGCGACGAAACGAACTGTCTGCCTTCGGCTCCGCTGACCTGGATCATGGTCAGCAGTGGGTGGAGAAGAAGGCTGCTCACCCCGCCCACTACTCGACAGACTGCATGATGCTGTGTGACCTGCTGAAACACTGGAGCTGTAGGAAACCTCCAGGGTGGCATGCGAGCTAGTTAAGTATACCCTTGTCATATATTTTACTTTTCGCACTCCCGGAGGCGTTTGTGGATTCGTGGGTGCCGCGCAGATGGACGACGTGGGTCATGGGTTGTGACGCGTACGGAGAAAAGATGAAAAGAAATTTGCAGATGGATTGTTTGCAGTGTGGCTTGCAGATCAAGTCGAGGCATGGCTAATGGATCTGTTGGGCTTACGGTATATCGCGGCGATACATGTTCTCCACGGCGACGGGCTTCACCGTACAAGAGAGACGGTCATCGACCGAAGCTTTCTTAGAGACACAATTCTCTGCTGGTCAATACTGAGTGTTCCATGTCATCTTGGGCTTAAACGTCAGGATTTCTACCTCCCAGGTTTGTCTGCTTTTCGCACACCAGAATCATATTTTCAAGAGTATCATGCCGACAGTCTGAATGCCATGGCCATACTGATGAGGACGACCTACTCCGTCGTCCGGCCTCCGCTGTCTTCGAGTGCCATTTCTGGGATCTCGTCATGTCGAACAATGATCTCATGAGGACTTCAAGATCACACTTCTTGTTCATACCGATCTCCTGAGGACCGGTGATAGTCTCCCAGCTGCGTCGTGACAGCCCAATTCGAGAGACCGGAGCGGTGAAGTTGACGTCATGGCTTTCGCTCATTGTCAGTGTAGCCTTTGTATCGAGAGAGAGAAGTCCATGTCAAAGGCAGCTTCATCATTGCCTTACGGGATCTGAGCGCCCTCCATATGTTCAATAATGGCGGTGTTGTTACTCTGTTGAAGTCGCAGTATCTTCTACCCCGCTCGCTGCACCTTCCGCGTCGCATCACCATGACGGTCACCGCCTTCCCTAAGCTGGTAAACCGGGCATCGCCATATCTGCCTTAAACCCTCAACGCCATTCCTGGTTATCATTATCCTCGCTCCCATGCAACATGATCGCTTAAACAACCCTTTCTAGATCTTATGACGTGGATCGCAAGGCCTTAGCTGCTCGCAGACGAATGACGGCACTCAATGTGGGTCGAATGGCACGATAAGACCTGGGGTATGGGGGATGTGACTTGAACTCTGGGGAAGTGTGCGCGCTCGAGACGACAGGGCGTTGAACCATCGGCTATTCTGTCGGTAGACGATTGACATGATTATGCAGACCACTCTTCGTGTGCCGTACAAAAGGGACTGATCTCGTTGTTCGAACGCTGATTGACCTTTAACGTTCCTTCTGTCGCAACTCTATAGCCGGCAGCTCGATACAACAACTACAGATCCTGGCACGATACCTGGAACCGGGTCGAATCCAAATTGATTGCTAACCATGCCTCGCAAGTACCTCGGAGGCTCTGGCGAAAGGCTCACGGTGTGGATCTCAATCGCAGCGTCGACCGTCTTGATCTTTTACGGATATGACCAAGGCGTATTCGGCAACGTGATCATAGATGAGAACTTCCTCCATACGTTCGGCTATCCGTCTGCAAACATGCAGGGTACTTGAGGCCACGAGCTTGGATACAAATACAAGCTGACAGCATTGCAGGCGTAATGACTTCGATTTACAACATTGGTTGCTTCATCGGAGCAATGAGCACGATATGGACTGGCGATATACTCGGTCGTCCGCGCCAGATCCTACTCGGCTCAACAGTGATAGGAATCGGTGCAATTATCCAGACCTGCAGCTGGACCGTAGCTAGCATGATGGTTGGACGGATCATAGCTGGATTGGGAACTGGAATGAACACAGCGACAGCTGGCGTTTGGCAAGCAGAAACGAGCAAGATGAATAGCAGAGGCAAGCTAGTCATCATCCAGATGGGTACGAGCAATGTTCAAACCTATCCAGCACGCGACTGACAAGATCCCGTAGCAAACTGCATCACGGGCTTCAGCATCTCCAATTGGCTCACCCTTGGCTTCTCCTTTGCCCCTCGAGACATAGCATGGCGCTTCCCGCTCGCCTTCCAAATCTTCTTCACTTTCTGCATCTACGCCATGTGTCCTTTTCTCCCCGACTCGCCGCGCTTGCTGATCCGCAAAGGCAAGCACGAAGAAGCGCTCGAGGTGATCGCGGCCCTGGAGGGCCACGGCGCAACCCCGGAGTCGCCGGCGGTAATTACCCAGTACAATATCATCAAGGATATCCTCGATCGCGAGCACATGAACACGTATACGTGGTGGCAGCTACTCAGCGGGAAAGGTCCGAGTGGAGTGCTGAGACGCATGTGTCTTGGCGCGTGGATGCAGGCTATGAATCAGATCTCGGGTATCAATGTAAGCACATCCCTTCTAGTGATCGGATACGGTCATCTAAATTACGACTACAGGTTACTAGTTACTACATGAGCTACATCTTCATTAATTCGCTAGGCATATCCGAACTTCTGTCCCGAATCCTAGCCGCCGCCGGATCACTCGACTATCTCCTCTTTGCCTGCCTGGCCTACTTCGTCATCGAACGCTACGGACGGCGCAAAGTCATGATGTGTTCTGCAGCAGCTTGCTCAATCTGCTGGATCATGATCGCCGCAGCACAGGGTCAGACCGAAGCTGGTGGAGACTCGTACAAGCTCGGCATCGTAGCTGTGTCGTTCTTCTTCGTATTCTTCGCTAGCTTTGGTATGGGTGTGCTTGGTGTGCCGTGGTTATATCCTACCGAGTCAGCATATGTTCCTGAAAGACTGGTTAGAGTCAGCTAACACGCGTACAGGATCAACGCGCTTGAAATGCGGACCAAAGGCGCATCTCTCGCCATGTCGACGAACTGGATCTGCAACTATGCCGTTGTACAAGCGACACTTCCCGGTATTGAAAATCTGGGCTACAAGTTCTGGATCATCTGGGCTGTCATCTGTTTCTCGTTCATCCCGATTACATACTTCCTGTATCCCGAGACCGCCAATCGCACTTTGGAGGATATCGACCGCTTCTTTGAGACAAAGCCTGGCATTCTGATTCATAGGAATGAACTGGCAGTACAGCTGCATCGACCGGTGGAGTTTATCGAGGCTGATGCGCGAATTGCAGCAGATCAAGTGGGCAATGTGGACGAGGAGAAGAGGCGCAGTATTAGTACTGAACGTGTTGAGACGAAGGAAGCCGTGTAAGTGGTGGTAGCTGTGATAAACTGAGGTCTGAAGCACGTCATAGGCTGCTGAGATCCACTTGGGAGAGCTTCATTCTGAATGCAATTGCAGGTATTTGCAGCGAGACTTTTCTGAGTCTCCTACGAGAAAGTTTTAGAACCTACAATCTCTCTCTCATCCCATCCTGTCATCCCATACACATTCTACATCTCCCTTCTCATCGCCGTGCCAAACATTTCCCGGTACGTTCTTCGCCGCAACAGCAGCCCTGATCTGCGTCCCCAGCGCCGGTGGTCCAGACCCAACAACCTGCGTCCTACCCTCCTCAACCGTCTCCTCCATGAACGCATCAACCAGTGATCTAGCATCCGGCCGAGCGTTATCCAGATACATGATACTAAAGCCAGGACAGTCGCTGATCAGATCCTCGAGCTCCTCCGAGTAGAAACTGGACATCGTCGATACGGGAGACAGCTTCTCACCGACGTCATATTTCGGGATCTTCTCATCTGACCGTAGGCGGCGGGCAGGCGGTGGCCGGCGCGCAAGCATGCGCGCTTCGGGTCTGGTGACGAAGATCTGGATTCGGAAGTGTTTCTTGGTCTCAGCTCTTACTATGGGCACTTTTTCGAGCTTGTCGTTGTCATGTATGTGATTTGCTCCCGTGCGGATCTGATCGAGTTGTGATTTGAGGTATGCGAGTTCGGGGCCAATCCAGGTCAGGTTCTCAAGGTGCCGGACGGTCCAATTGAGCTCGATGTTGCGTACAGGCGATGTTTGGGCGAGCGCAGCTTTGATGACGGGAAGCGTGTATGTGACACCCGTGCCGCCAGATATCGCGAGAACATTTAACGCTTCGCTGTTGACGATTGAGCCGCCGTACGGGCCTTGCATGATGACTGATGTTGTGTCATCGCCAACAGGGTAGCGGTTCATAGCTGCCTTCGCAAGTTCGGCTAGCTTTTTAGTCTCACCATTGCAGGCGCGGATAATGTATGTGTGAGTTTGGACCGGAGACATAGTCGTTGGATTCGATGCCGGTGTGAAGGGGTGCGACTGCCAGATGCTAAGCGCAGGGAATGTGAGGTAGAAGTGCTGGCCGAGTTCCCATGGGTGCATCGCGTAGGTGAACGTCATACGGACGATCGTGCCTGTGGGGTCTTCGAGAACCTCCATCTTAGCAGGAATGGATCTGAACCCAAAACCGCTGCTTCCACTCTTGTAGCCGAAGTGAATGAGAGAGGTGCGGACGGTGCGAGCGACAAGATCGAGCCCCATGATGGCAAAAGAAGCGACCATCCAGCAGGAGAGCTGCTTCCAGTGGCCCCAGCAAGCTACGACCTTGTCAGTTATTGCAAAATTATTGCGTATAGGCTGTAGAGTACTTACCGCCAATGTACAATATCGCCACGATGAAGTGAGACTTGCGAAAGAATTCGTAGCCCGTCCAGCGGATTACAGGTCTCAAGCTGAAGACGAAAAGGAAGACGATGAAGGCCTGAGCCACGATGCCCCAGATCATATACTCTTGTTTGATCCAATTGATATAGACTTTTGGTTGGGGCTGGTACAAATATCCCTCAACTATGGTCCAGATGATACAGTGAATGAATGACTGAACAAGAATGATTCTACCCGTCCAGCGGTGCAGGAAGTTAAAACTCTGGTAAGGGATACCGGTAAGTATACTAAGCACTGAGTCGCGAGCGCATAACGCAATCGTCAAGGGTGTGAGAGCGAACGCGAATGCACCGAGGCGGTCAGCGAACCCACCAATGCCGCTGCGAGTGTTGAATAGGTTGGAGTCTTTGATCGGCGTTTTCCAACTCTTGTAGGTGATTCCTACCAGCCTAGATGCTAGTCAGCGCTGAGACTAAGACCAGCGGAAGTGATATGAACTCACGAAAAGACGATGAGATAGGCACAAAGGATGGCCAGGATGGAAACTTGCAGCCTTGTAGTGTACCTGAATATCTTCGAGCATTCAGGAGTAAGATACCGTCTGACAGCCGCGGACATGGATCGCACAAGGCGATAGCAGAGGCCCTGCTTAGCGCCATCTCCATTCCTCTTACGCAATTGTACGAATCGCGAGAACACTGTCGCAAGCAGTACAATTCCGAACACTGCCCACATGACAAAAGTGTAGACCATTGACTTTTCGTGATCCCCATATACCGAGTCGAGGTACTCGCAAGACCCAGCATCATTGGTGCATGGCAGATATCGAGTCGCATAGCCCCAGTAATGGATCGCGGTACCACTGCCGTCCTGAATGTGAGCCCGGGCGGCGAGCGCATGGTCGGTGGATTTGAAAATCATAGTAAAGAGGGGACGCAGCGCAGCTGCAAAGCAAATTCTAAAACGGACAGAAGGAGAGATGGATGTGTCAAAGTCCTGGAAACATCACGACTGCCACTTCAACCTTATGAGCAAGCACAGCAACGCCGAATATCCGCTGGTTCCGCAGGGCCAAGTCCTGGCGAGGGCCGACGACTTGTTAACTCCGCCGTTTTGATCCTTTCTGACCAGCAGTCAGCCGTATTGGATCTTGCCCAGATATCTGAGACAGTATGGTCTCCACTTCGACGGAGCCTGGTCAGTGGGTATGCAGGGAGCGACAGCAGAGCTACGCGGGACGAGCATGTCGAGCATTGATTTAAACAGCGGTGCAGTTACGCGAACACTTCCGGATGATGTAGTGACAGATGCTGCGTCAGTGACAAAAGCTGTCATGCTGCCATAGTCAGAGGACCTTCTTCTTCTAGGTCTGGTCGGTAGCACGGATTCAGTTTGAACAAGAGCGATTTGAAAGAGTGTGCTACAATCCACTGTCAAAGTGGGCAGCAGGAAGAAGGCATTTGTGCCGAGACTTCAACGTGCAACTGGAGGAATTTTCCAGAACAGCCATATGCCTGTCACCCGTCAAGACAATGTGTTGCAGAGACAAGACCTGCGCTCTCTCGTATATTCTTGGCCTATGTAACGGCAATTCGGGTGCGGCATTGCGGCGTTTACGTTTCTGCGTGGTTGTTGATGAGGTCAGGAGAGCGGTGGAGGTGCGAAGTGGAGATGAGTGGAGATGCCGACGGAAACGTGAAACAGGTTGAGTTGAAGGTGTCTGTGCGTCGGCAAGTAGCCGGAGGGCGGCAGCCATCCTCTATTCCACGAGCAAACCTCAAGGCCTTCCAGGACATTTCGACCAATCGAAATTAAAAATTGATCAAGTTGAAACGCTAGAGTGTACATCTACTATCATACATACAATTCAAGGCCACCGAAGAGCCTTAAAATGCTATTGTATGCCGTGAACGACATGAATATTCCAAGTCATGTCTATATGATGAAATAAACGCTGTACTGATAGAGCCAAACGCTCATGAACGCCGAAACCAATGATGAAGTAGAACTGCAAAGACCCTTCGACTTACGGATGTTCGTGTTGCGCTGCGCCCGTCGCCTCCTCAACTCGTTCCTGAATCAGATTAACCTGCTTGACCGGATGCAAGAGCACCGCAGGCAGGCACATGCGGCCCTCGCCAGCCATCTCCTCCTCCTCACCACCGTCGTTGTCGACATTGTATCCCATCCACCTCTTCCACAAGTTGGGGGCGAAACCGGCATTGTAGTACCATGTTGTGCCTTCGAAGTTGTGCTGTCTCTCGTCTGAGAAAACTGACAGTCTGGCACCACCGGATGCACCATTTCTGCCGTTGTTGAAGATAGCGGCAAGATACTGTGTGGGCCACTTGCGATCGATGAAGACGGGGTGAGGTGCGTAGACGGCTTTGAGACCATGGTGGAGGGCACACGACCCTGGCCACATTTCACTGAACATGGTGTGACGGAAATGAGACTGCTCGCGGTGCATGGTTTCGAGGAGGCGGCGTGACAGACGGCCTGATGTGTTGATAGCAGTTCGGCGTGGCGGTTGGCCGTTCGTCTTATTGTAACCAGTAGTGTCTTCGTTCAAAATCCAGTTCGTTCGGTCCGGGTCGAAGAGTGGATTGAACACTATGAGGTCGGCCGGCTCGCCTACACCCCACTCGTGCTTGTCTTCCATCAAGGTATGTGGCGGTATCACGTCCTCGTCGATCTCAATGTCAGGATAAGCCTGAGGCTTCTCCGGGCCCCAGATGTGCTTCTCAGGTTTCTGCAACTCGGGTTGAGCAACATGCGGATTCGGCGGAAGGTGGGATGACCAGGTGTTGGCTTTGCTATTGGTACCATGCTCGGTTTGTACACGCACCATGTGGGTGAAGTCTTCCCAGGAGCCATGAACAGATGGAACATAGAAGCGAGCGTTGCGTTCCCATAAACCCTTGCGAGGTTGTGCTGCAGTCCACTTGGAAACTTGCTCGAACAGATGGTAATAGTGACCTGTATACCGAACGTCCATCTCCCAGTGCCAGAAGTACTCGAACTCAGGGTGTTGATGCGCGAAGTAGGTGACAGGCATGAAGGTCGAACGGTAAGCACCGTGGACAGGCAGGCCGCGGTACATAGACTCTTCCACACCACCATAGATAAGACCCATTTGGCGTTCAGACCATAGCGTGCCCATACCAGCGAATTCTGCTGGCAGAGACTTAGTCAGTACCTCCTGATACACGTTTTCGTCGGCCCAAATCTGTTTGTTGTCATCCTTCACGTGGATGAGGAAGTGTACTTGATATTCGCCACCAGATGCGAGACTGAGTTCTGATATCATGGATCGCAGATACATCAGGTCCTCGTCGTCATATTCGTAGTCCCACCACGTGCGGATGAGGACAGCAGTTCGCGAGAGGACCTTGTTGTAGGAGGCTTTCGACTGTTGGCGAGCAGACTCGGTCTGATTGTCAGTCGGGGGGACAACGTCTAGTTGCCGCTTCTGCGTGGCCATAGCCTGAAAATCGTTGCTGCCGCGGGTCTTTGGTACCGTCTTGAAGCGTGCCTTGTTCTTCTCCAAGCAACGCCTAACAGCCTTGCCCCATTTGACTCTCCGGTAGTCAACTTCTGGGACAGCCTCCCACACCTTCTCGATACCCTCGCGGTCGCCTTCCATTCCAGCACCGGTGCCTCCCCTCCTCTTGCTGTAGCCCAGGCCATACGGTCCCAAGCGTCCGAAGCGCTCAAAACAAATGTCGTCTCTCAGGCCGAGCAGGTCATAACTTCCCATGACATTGTCAGGCATGCCCTTTGTTACCCCGTCGTAGACTCGTAGTCCAGGGACAGCGATTGTGTCCTTCTCGTCCAGATAGCACGTCTCCACCGGACCATACTCTTCCACATACTTCAAGCTGTTGTAGTCTGGGTATGGACTGAACGGTATCGAGTCCGGAATCTTTGCGCCATCGGCCCTCTTCTCCTTCGGCGCCTCCTGCCTCGTGTCCACTGGGGACAGCTCAGGGTCGATGTCCTCTTTTGTTGGATACTCTGATACGTTCTCTTTGCGGCTGACCAAGGTGCGTATCCCCCCATGGTAGCGCTTCAAGAAGGGAAAGCTCTTCCATACCGGCGGCGGAGGCTGTGACTTGTACAGCTTGAGCTCTGCGTTCCGTATCGAGTCCCAGCTACTGTGCAACAGAAACCATATGAACAAGACCAATGTGCTTGCTATAGCCAGTCCAAAGTACCTTGTGAAGGCGCGAGGATTTCGGTAGCTGTATGCGCTGACGGATGGTTTCGATGGCGTTTTTCGATGTGCGCGCGACGCCTTGCGGTTCGGAGCGAGAGGCCGGGCTTCGTGTGCATTGTTCGGATTGACCTCGTAGGCGCCGGAGGATGCTCGTGAAGAGTACGGACTCGATGCGCCAGAGGACGTGTAGCTGTCGTCATCGTCGCTATCGTAGCGTTTCTCATCGTTTAGCTCGCCGTCCTCGAGGTCGCGCTCGACCTGATTGTAGGCTTGCGGTTTCCGCTTGGCTACCGTGAGCTGCGGCCGGAAGCCCAGCATCCTGTATGGCTGCACGTGGTGCACGTCCTATCGCATTCGAGAGTGCCTTGTCTGTGTTGAGATGGCGCGAGGGTCACCTGGAATACGGGGCGCCGAGGATGACGTGAGTCGAGTTGAGTCGAGACGATGCTAGGGGGAAGGGGTCCAGAAGTAGGTCTCGCTACCAGAGACCATGGGCAGTCGTAACAATATGTGGAAGACAAAGTCGTTATGTCGTGAGATTGTACAGCTCCGCCGTCAAACTGTGGTTGAGCTCAGCGCAGCACCCAAACAAATGGCGTTGCTGGGGCGGCCACGGCAAGTGCGGCTCGTGTCAGTGCGCTCCGCACCCCACAGACGCCGCCACGACACCACTTGCGTGCAACGATGCTTGCAACAAGGTGTATCCGGCGAGCCTTCGGTTTGATGACAGTCACTTCGGATGAGTGTTCATGCTCAAGCTCAAGCCCAGACGAGGCCTATTGTGGGTCTGGAAGAAGTCGTCATGGAATACTCTATTGCATGTAGTCATTGCTTCCGTAATGTCGGATCGACACAAGGCTGTGCCGAGACTACCACCCACATTGCGGAATTTTTATGATAAGATGGCTGTTGACACGCGGGACTAACATCTCTAGAGTCTCGCGCTCCAGCAGAGCATGAGTCCCACTTCGCACAAGGACGCAATATGTTGCGATGACCTCATAAGGATCTAGTTCTTCTGGCACGCCCGGCAGTCAGCCAGGTCAGCTTCGGTACCGCATGGAGTCATGGAAACCGTAGCTATTCAGGGTCTCAGGTCTACAACAAGGCTTTTGTGGCAGCCAACGGTGTATATATCTTCCCAGTCGGTCATTTCGTGCTCATCTGACCCCAACGATTGGACAGTTCTCCTTCATCCCATGAGTGAGCAAAGACGACTCGATCTCTTGGACGACAACAGCGTATCAGGACTAGAACACTGCGGAGCTTTCATCCTGATTTTCTCCGTCCCGCAACTACACCGACAATATAGATCCTGGGTATGATGTATGCTATTTCTGGCTCGATGGCTTGACGCTTGAGGTGGTCGAGAATGGACAGTCTGACAGCGGTCGCTGCTTTCAGACTCTCGATCAGATATGCTCAAGCGACCTCACAACTCTCACGATACAGGCTGCCTCGGAGCTTGACCCGGGACAAACATATACACGCAATAGTGACTCCAGCGTGCTTCCATATCGCTGCACTCGGATTGCTAGCCGTCTGACGCCCGGGTTTCCTGCCTCGTGCGAGCCCTTCTTCGATAAGTCGAAAGCCGTAGACCGGGTGAACAGGCAAAATGCCACAAGTTTGGGGACATGATCGGGACCAGACTCGCTGCTTGATCGGTCTGTCTGCCGGCTGAACAACTCTTATAGTGCTCGAAGGATCGATCAGAGCTGGGGGCATTGAAGGATTCACCGGAGTTGCCGGTGCATCTGTATCCGTGAGGCTAAAGAGGCACGCTGTTTGCAACTGTCCATTGCGATTTGTTGCCAACGAATCGAGCTGAAAATCAGTTGCACCTCCTCGCGTTGCCTGTGCTGCTCTCCCAATCACGATACTCAGCAGGCAGGTGCACCACGCCCATCAAAGGCAACGAAAAGGGTTCAAGATAACAAGTTGGTTCGCCAAACAGCCTACCAAGTCTCATTAGTTTTGTGAGAACCAAGTTCACATGGCTAATGATGCCTTTTGAGGCCAGTACCTTGACGAAGTCCGGGATCTTGTCGTTGGCGCGCTGGAATCGCTCGCTGGAGGAGGAGATCGGGGGTTCGCCGCCACAGCAGGTACTCGATAGCTGTAGGAAAGCATGTGTTCTAAGGTGTGAGGTACCTGGGGTGATTCGTAGTTGCTGTTGTTGTTGTACAGCATCAACTTCGGATTGTGGTTCTCCGTACTGCCGTTCAGCTGCTACGCAACAAGGCATTTCTTGGCTAAGTCCAACAAGCTCGAAGGATAATGAGCGTGATATTCTCAGTGGCCCAGAAAGCGTTCGCTACTCATGATGAGTCGAATGCAGTCTTGCGGGGCGACAGGAGTCACCCAGATCAGAGCTTAGCGTGCGTTCACAACCGAGACGCTACCGTAGGGACGACCAGCTGCAAGTCAGCACTTGGGCCTCCACTGCGATCGACCAAATGCAGTATACGGCTCACTGTTTCCCCTCTCTCAAAATCAAACTCAATCTCACCCTTTGCTCTACTACAATCTCCGTCGACCATCCAAAATGAAAGACTCAGGACCCTTCATCTTCTATGACATCGCGTCGCCCATTGAGCCACGCTCATATGCACCAAACCCTTCAAAAGGCCGTTTAGCGTTGTCTTTCAAAGGCGTACCGTTCGAGACCACCTTTGTCGAGATCACCGATATCAGTAAGGTCCGCAAGGGTCTTGACTGCCCCGCTACTCGCACGTTCGACGATGGTGCGGTACCTCACATCTTGGTGGCATCCGATGCTGAATTTTGAACACAGGCTCCGATTACTACACACTACCCATGCTACAAGCCCCCTCAGGCGAGGTAATCGGCGACTCATTTGATATTGCCAACTACCTCGAGGACACCTTCCCAGACTCAGGCAGCCGTCTCTTTCCCCAGAACTCGACACGCACGGGACTCGACTACGAGAGCCCACAGAAAGACACCACCATAATGATTCCGATAACTACCAATAAAGGTAAGAATAATCAGGACTACGCCCGCTTCAACTGGCACGTCGATGTGACCTTCACTCAACACGTGCTCCTCGTCGCGTACTACATGCCCTTCAATCCCGCGACAGAAGAAGCTACGAGAGAATGCTTCCTCAAGCGCGCGAAGATGGATTCCTGGGAGCAATTTAAAGTCGAGGGCGAGATGAGGGAGGGTATCAAGGCGTCGTTCAAGGAGTCACTTACCTCGCTTGCTAAGCTGTTCACGGTGAATGAGGATGGGCCGTTTCTTGAGGGCAACGAAGCAAACTACGCGGACCTGATTGTGGGAGGATGGCTTAATATGTTCTCAGAGTGTATGCCGTCGGAGGAGTGGAAGGACTTCAGGACGTGGCATGGTGGGGTTTTCGCGAGACTGCATGATGCCCTGCATGAAAATTACTATGTCTGCAAATAGAGCAGATGCGAATTTTCGAGATCAAATCATTAGATCTCTGGAAGTTCCAGTCAATTCGAAAGAAAATCATACGGACTGGTGAAGTGCTTACAATGTCTCCACGAATATGTGGATTGATAGCATCTCGAGCCCCGCCTACGCGTTGAGGAGCTTCTCGATCCATGCAGCCCGCTTCGACACATCGTCAACACTGATCCAACGTTAAAGCTTATGCTCGCTCACTGAAACCTATCACAGTCCAATTAAATAGCCTAGCTTACGATTCTATTTTATCTAATATATCTCCTAATGTGCAAGGGGGAAGGTTTGGTGGTCATGATGTCGTAGTGTGAATAGTCGAACGTCGCTGACCGGCTCTGTTGCATGCAGGGTTGGGATGCAATGCTGCTTGGTAAATGAGTGAGTTTGTAAGCTCATGAGGACATGTGATGTTGCGATATCGTATAAGTGACAGCCCAGTTCTTGATGCCAGCAATTTGGTCCCTGGAAAATTGCAAGATCGCAAACTCTACTCCAAGAGCTGCTCGACAAAGTGTTCCATTGGTCACATCTAGGCGCACATACTCTTCCTACTCAGGTAGGTGGGCCGACGATGGGACAAATACCCTTGCTGCAGTATGGAACGGCCTCGAAGTCGAACAGCGATAAGAACGCGGTTACGCGTGTAGTCGTCGTAGCGAGAGCGCAACTCATGCTGACAATCACGCAGATTCCGGAGTGACAACGTGTCTCGTGACCCGACAGGAAGGAGTGGACTGATGTGGGAAAGGAGGCCTGAAGTGACGACACATGTGAGTACGCATACCACAATGAAACCCCATCAGGGTCGCAGAAACGACGAAGTGCATCACTGACAAGTGGAAGTATACGACTCAACGTTTGGTATTGATCAGGATGTATTAAGATGCAGTTTGTTGTGAACGCCCGCGCTGAAGGAAGGGATATCTGTCGAATGTATGCTAAAGCTTTTCAGAACGTCCCTAAACCTTGGGCTCCTCATCGCTAGCACGCTCGCTGGTCTTCTGGTGAAGAATCGGTGCACCAGTGATGCTCTCGTTACCCATGTCCCAGTCCTGTGCGAGGTCCTCGAGGGTTCTCCTCTTGGTCTCGGGGATGAGAAGGGTGGTGAAAATACCAGCGAACATGAAAGCAGAGAAGATCTGCATGACGTGGTTGAGCCATGGGTTGGCGTTGGTCTTTGTAGCACCACGGGTACGCAGAGGAGAAATGGCACCCTGAGCGATGATGGAACCGATCTTACCGGATCCGGCAGAGATACCGTGGGAAGTAGAACGGTAGCGGGTAGGGAAGCACTCGCCGGGAACGATGAATGTGGTGGTGTTGGGACCCCAGTTGAAGAAGAGCTGGATGAGGACGTAGATGGCCAACATGGCGTGGCCACTGAGGTGGTGGTAGGCGAAACCCCAGATGAGGAAGAGGATAGTGAGCATGATGAAACCGACGAGCTGGAGGATCTTACGACCGACAGTGTCGATGGTTGCAACAGCCAACCAGTATCCAGGAATGGCACCAGCGCAGATGAGAATGCAGTTACCAGCGGCCAAGTTGTAAAGCTTGTGGTAGACAGTGCTGCCGCCACCATAACCAATAGCCTGGAGGACAGTAGAGGAGTTCAGACCGAGACCGTAGAAAGCGACATCGAGCAGCAGCCACGACATGGCGGTTCCGAAGAGAATCTTGCCGTTCCTAAGCTTGCCGTAGAAGCGGAAAAAGTCACCGAACGAGGCCTTGGGAATCTCAAGTTGAGCGACGGAAGCTTGGGGGGTGGTGGCCGCAGTGATCGCATCCACATCACCCTCGCCCTTCTTGCCGGAAACGTAGTGAGCGACGTCAGCACCGGCTTTCTCGATGTCGCGAGCAACATCAAAGGTGTAACGGGGAGTCTCGGGGATGGTGAGGCGGAAGTAGAGAGCGCAGACGGCAGGAACGATACCAATACCGATCAGAGCGCGCCACATCTGGTCGACGGCAACGCGGCACTCGCCGGTGCAGGTAGCGTAAGAAGAAGCCTTCTCAAGCTTGGACTTGAAGCCAGCGGTCAAGCAAACCATGACGACGGCACCACCGAGCTGACCAAAACCCTGCATAGCGAAGACAGCGCCCATCATAGCACCTCTCCACTTGGTGGTAGCGAACTCAGATGTGATGATGGAAGAAAGTGGGTAGTCACCGCCGATTCCTGTTTTCTGTCAGATTGGGTCAAACCATAGCAGAGTCGATCAACTCACCAATACCCATAAGTACACGCCAGAAGATGATGAGACCGACGATAGATGTTCCAGGACCGGGGCCCACGAGTGACTGAGCAAGAGTTGCGGCGATGATGAGAATCAGCTCCAGACCGTACATCTTCTTACGACCGACGATATCAGCGAGGGCGCCGAAGCCAACCTGACCAATGACGGTACCAGCTGAAGTTGAGAGTTTGATGGCAGTGTCCTGAGTCGTAAGGAGCACGCCCTTGTTGTCCTGCTTGTAGACGATACCCAGCATAATGGTCAAGAGAGAGACACAGAAGATATCATAGCTGTCGGTGAAGAAACCAGTTCCTGCGACGAGAATGGCACGAACGTGGTACCAGCCGAAAGGCGCCTTGTCGATTTCAGCGAGGGCGAGACGACGACGCTCGTTGGGCTGGAAGCTGTTAGATGATGTCTCGTCGCTCTGAGCAAGAGGAGGCTCACGTCTTCGATGTGCGCGAAGTCATTGACCGTGTTGTGGAACGCGCTGTTCCCTCCTGCTGTCTTGATGGCCATTGTGAAGGAGTGAAGCTTCGCCGAGCCTGTACCAAGGTGTTCAAGGAGTTGAACGAGGCTTGACTTCGGAAGCGGCGGTTGACCCTGGGCTGGGCTCTGAAGCTGGGCATAAGCACAAGCTATATACCGAGAAGGCAAGCTTCTGGGGTGGCATGGTGAGTTGCTTGGCGAGTGAAGGAGCCTATAACCTCGGCCAATGAGGGCATGTCACACGAGCACGCAGTCATGATTGCAATGGGCGAGACCGACTGGCCGGTCTCTTGGAGGCCTACTCTGCAAACGATTTCTCCCTGTTGCAAGTCCAGGGGCGCCACAATGCTTGTTAGTCGCGGAGCTGTCAACCTCGCTCGTCCCAAAGAACAAGCGTCCGTGTGCAGTATTGAGCCCTGGCCAATAAGCACCCCGTGTGGAGAAACGTGGGGCTTGGCAACACCTTGAACCTTGAACGTCGCCGCTGATACGCCGCGAAGCTTTTCTCGATCCTCCGACGATGCTTGTGAAGGCTCGCCAGAACGCGGCATCATAGGTATTGACCGCGTGGCGTGTATGCACACCGTGGGTCTCCTCCCACACTACCAATATTGGTCCTGGTCGGGGTTGACGATGAGGTTCCCGCCTCTCCCACGGTGGACCCTGATGCGCTCCCAGGTCGCTGCCTGCATGGTTAGGAACGACCTCGGGGGGATACCGGTATGTAACTACATATTGAGAGACTTGCCAATGCGCTGCAATTCGAGGAATCGAGGACTGGCCGCGAATTAAGCCGCGCAGATCAGACTTCGTACGCTCGTACCCGACACTCGAGGCCCAACGGTCACAGTACACTCCACTCCGCCTGCCTAGAGTGTGGGATCTCGCTTCAGCCAGCTACTATTATTGGGCTCAGTTTGGATTTTGTTCTGCTCCTTCTGTGTCCACTATGTATGGGACCTCACAGGATCAGACCATCGTTACATTCGAGAGCTGTACACTCCCGCAATGACGAACAGTAAACAATGTGCCTTGCTTCATTTCATCCTCGACATAAGCTCGAGTTATTAGACAAATTTCCCGGATATATTCTCTCGTCCTGCATGCGTTCCACTTGGGGCTCCGGTGGAGTAGCGCATCTGGTATGGTAAGCTAGCTTGGCGCGAGGTCCCGCCTGCAGGTCTTCGGTAGAATGATCCAAACAAGGGATTCGATCTCGCGGCTTATGTTGACACCAGCCCAGGCCCTATAATGATCCCACTAATGACATCTTCTCGGACGCCAGAGAGTCGGGTTATCGCCAGCAGCGACCGAGGATTTGCTTTTCGAAAGGCTGTCGACGATCGTTGGATACTGCTCCCGCACACTACAAAAAACATCACACTTCAGCGTGGCGCTTACTGCACGGCTGAACCACTCACATCTCAAGATTCCTGCACGCTGAGCTCCAGATTCGAATGCAAGTCATTACGCCAACTATGCAAAAAGCTGGCCATCCACGAGGCTCACGCATCGGCCTGCTTCTGACCGCATATCTGGGCCCATCTGCACCCATGTCGTATCTCGCCCCTGGATCCGATCAGAACGTGGTCTGCATGTTGTGGGTCAGAGTACAGCGTCGGCAAAAGAGCGAGCATCAAAGTATCACGGTACTTGTGCGGCCAATAACGGTACTACATCTCATGCCACATTGGGCTCGGCAGACGCGGCAGAGCAGGCGTCAAGCAACAAAACGATCCGGTCGATTCCGATGGCATACATTCGCTGGATCCAACACTGAACACGTAGAGATTCTGCCGAAAGCACGTTGGTAAAAAAAATGATGTGCCGGCAGTGGAAATGGTGAGCCCTAGTTGAAGTCGAGTGGCTAAAGGAGGTCCCAGTGCGGCTTGAGAGAGGCTGCGATTTTGCAAAGACTGAAAGAACTCACGACTTCCAACATCTTTCGACTTCCAACAAGCCTCTCTGTCTGACTCGAAGGCTCGGACTATGCGACCAGACTACCTTTTCGATGGACAAGAGCGATCAGGACAGGAGAATGTCGTGCTCGCACATGCAAAAGAAGTGAAGAAAGCATGCTGCATCGCCCCCTGTGCGGTCAGCCCGTCACTACGTCAACCGAATTAAAGACGGACGAAAGCCAAGTGCACCGGCTCTTATTGATCAAAACTCAGAAATCTACGAATCTACAGTTGGCCCTCCTACGCCTTCTTGTACGTCGGCTGCAGCGGCGGGTCCGCGTTCTGAACCAGCATCTGCACATACTCGTCGAACCACGCACCAGCAGCAGGCGCACCGTCCAGGCCACAGCGCCCATCGCTCTCGCCACCGGGCTTGATCCACACCAGACTATCCACGAGCGTGTTGTTCGTCTTGGTCGTCGGCAACGGCCCAAACCCACTGGGCGCGATATTGCACCACTCGCCCCACTCCTCTCGCGCACCGAGCAGCGCAACACGGCCCTGGTCCACGATGAACTTGCTCGGCAGCCCTTGGGCCTCGAGGTACGGCGCAAGCGCAGACGCATAGTGAGACTCGTCCCACGAGGGCGAGTACTCGGTGTAGTTCTCACGCACGCGGGCGTTGAAGGCGTTGTAGTTGCTCACGTTTGTCGCGAAGCCGCGGATCTTGGCCTTGGAGGTGATCTTCTGCGCCAGCGCGACGACTTTGGCGAACACGGCCGCCGTCGGCGCCAGGTTGTCGGCCCATCCCAGCCACCCGCCGTGCGCGGCGTCGACGTACAGGTGCAGATTGGGCGCCTGCAGCTTGGCGATGGCGTACGCGATGCCCTGCTCGTAGAAGGGCGTGGCCTTTGCGCAGGCCGCGATGGCCTGGTTGGTGACTGCGTTGCCGAGGGAGTCGGGTTCGAGGACGATGGCAAAGGTCAGGTCCTTTGCTTCCTTGACGAGCTTGGCATACTTGTCTACGAACTGGGATTTGTAGAGTCGGAAGCCGTCGTTGTCGAGGGCCAGTTCGCCCGCGGACTCGCCGGCCGAGCAGTCGCGGTCGGGCAGGTTGTAGAGCACGAGGCCGACGATCATGTCATTGCCCTTCTTCTTCTGCGCGCGCGCTTCGGCAATGGTGGTTGTGATGTTGGACAGGTGGGCGCGAGAAGTGACCCATGTGAAGGTGGAGATTTTCTGCTGCACGGTGCGGGTGCGGGCGGCGTTGAGCGTGTCGTTCCTGGCCTCAAAGGCGGCGATGGTCTGGTCGAGCTTCTTGCCGTAGCTCTGGACGACGTGGCGGTCCTTGCCTTGGAAGGGGTTGGGCTCGGACGTGGGCGCGGCAGAGACGACGCTGCCGACGACGGTGGCGGTGGCCAGGAGGAGGGAGGTGAGGTGGACCATGATGCTCGACCTTTACGCTTGACTTTTGACTTGACTGACTTGGAGCTGTAGGCTGGAGAGCATCGCATCGAGGTGCCCCGACTTATATACACTCGACCTGGGCATCTACTCTCCCGAGAGCCTGCTCTTGGTGCTGGTGTACATGGCTGCCACCAGGGCTTGCCTCTTCGAGCACAATCGACGGTGCTGGCGGCCCGTTGCAGAGTGCGGGATACAGCCCAAGACCCACGCGCCGAGATGAAGCTCAGCATGTGACCAGGATCTGGAGACGTCGAGGGAGGTGCAGCCAATAGGGCTATGCGCCTCGCGCCACATCTTTCCAGCACGATGACTTGATGTGTTTGCGCATTGTTCCTGTATTGTTCCTGTATTGTTCTCGCATTGTTACCGCATTGTTCCTGTATTGTTCCTGTATTGTTCCTGTATTGTTCTCGCATTGTTACCGCATTGTTCTCGCATTGTTCTCTGCAGCTATATTTCTGCTTCCGCGCCGCTGCATTGAAGACGAGAAGCATCTTGGTCCCTCGGAAGCATTTCGCCAGAAGTATTATCGTGAAGGCGTCAGAGTTCCGAAGCAGGCAAATCGTGTTCCGAGGAGGATCGAAGGGACCTCGCGTGCCTAGGTGTTGAGATTGGGCCAAGCCCCGTCAACCGGGCTGCTCGAAACACTTGGGCGCGTGTTAATCTGTGGAGCGATTTAGCCGCCTTGTGCCCCGGGGAGGTAGAGCCTCAACTCCGCTTCTGAATTGGTAGATACGTGGAGGCACGTGTATGTCGTGTCACAGTGTAAAGCACAGTAAGCATCCAGTGCTTGCAGGCAGATGCATGTCATTGGTTCAGGTCCCGAGCTACAATATACAGCACAGTAGGCACCCAGTGGTGCTGACATGTAGACGTGCATGCATTTAATCTACAGCATATTCCATGCATGTTCTAGCGCCGTGTTGAAAACGGCGCGACCTGACCGTCGGTTGGGTTCAATCTGTACCTGCATGCAGAGTGCCTGAGGCGCCCGTGTCCTAATCGATGAGGCGAGCTTGCAGCAGAGCTGCTATGCTACCTGACACGCGCGTCGACGCAACTTGTGGGTTGTGTTTGGTGTGACTCGTTCGACGACGTTGCTTCCTCGGTGCAAGAAGAGGGGATGGATGTGTTGCCAGCACGTAGCCAGCGCTCATGGATATATCTAGACGAACACACAACATCAGTACATATAGTCGTAGCCAGCATTTGTGGATACATCTACACAAACACACAATACTAGTACACATAGTTGTAGCCAGCAATTGTGGATACATCTACACAAACACACAACATCAGTACACATAGTTGTAGCCAGCATTTGTGGATACATCTACACAAACACACAACATCAGTACACATAGTCGTAGCCAGCATTTGTGGATACATCTACACAAACACACAATATCAGTACACATAGTCAACCCCCCCTCATGCATGCGCGGGAGCGCCGGCTCTCGACGCTGCTGTCCCTGGCGCGATGGCGGCCTGGCTGTCGAGCTCTGTGACGGCATCGTCATACTCGGCGGTGGTCAGATCGGAGACGCCCGCGTCCTCGTTCTGCGGGCCAGAGAACATCTGGGCGCGCATGCTCGCCTCCTCCTCAATCTGCTGGTTGGCCCAGGCCTTCCAGCTCTCCCAGGCCTTGTCCTCGAGCTCGACGCCGACCTCGAGCGGGCCCTTGCCGAAGTAGGCGCCCACGTGAATGGCCTCCTCCCTCGCGATGCGAGTGCGGATCTCGTTCAGGTGGCGGTGGTGGTAGAACTCGCGGCGGGCCTGGTCGTATGCGGCGGCCTTGGTTATGCGTCTGTTCTGCATGAGCCACATCTGGCGCTGGACGACACTGCAACATATCAGCAGACGCAGACTACCGCCATTCCTGTCTGGCGCACCTCTCGCCGTCCAGCTGTTTCCCCCGCTGCTGGATCTTGGACCAGTCGTAGCCCTTGGCGTCGTTCCCCGAGTCCTCGACGACCAGTCTTGGCCGCGCCAGCTCCCACGGGTGGTCGCCGAAGAAGTCTGAGCGCAGCCTGTCTTCCGGGTACACAATGGGCAGCGGCTTGAACAGCCTGCTGGCCTTCTTCGCGCCCTTGACCTTTGGGGCCTGCAGGACCGGGCGGGCGAGCGTCTCGCCCGCGGGAATGTCGCCGACAATGTCGTACCACTGCGGCAGGGTCGCGGTGCGCTTCGCGTCGAAGAGGGCCTTTGCGGTCGACCGCACGCGCAGGGGAGCGAGGCTGTAGCGGCCCATGGCGGGCGACGGGGGCGTGGAGCGGCGACTGTCCGAGTGCCAGGCGCGCCTGCTGCAGTCAGTCCGTGGCTGTGCGAGGCGACGAGAGAGCGGTCGGCCGGGCGAGGGTGCAGACGGGCGGGCGAGGGTGCAGACGGGCAGGCGAGGGTGCAGGCGGGCGGGCGAGGGTGCAGGCGGGCGGGCGAGTGGTGGTGCGGTCCCGTTGGGGCTCCCGTCGAGGTTCGACATGATCTCCATCTACCAGTACAATGCCAAGACGCCTGAAATCTTTCGGCGACGCGCTCTCCTCCGCGCGCCCCATGCCCGCCGTCACGCCCGTTCGCTCTCAGTGCAGTCCTCCCAATCTGATGGAGTCGCCGTAGCCAATCGCACCCATGGAACCTGCCCGCAGCCGCTGTCCGTAACCACGATGCCCGAAATCTCATGTCCCTCCTCCGTACCCTCGACCGGACCTCCGCAGTCTCACAACACCACGCGCCCTTTCTCTCCTCCCTCTGCTCCCTCTCCTCCCTCTCCTCCCTCTCCTCCCCCCCCTTCCTCCCCTTCCTGTACCCCGCCCTCCAGCCAACGAACGCGTCCCAACGCCGCTTTGCCCACGCGGCAACAAGCCATGTCTCGCCCACCAAGGCTCCCACCGGCGACCCCATGGAAGCGCTGTTCGTCCGCGCCCTCGTGCGCGCCGGCTCCTGCTCGTCACACGCACGGCGGGTGCACACCTTGCACAGTGCTGCCCCCCCACCGCCGCAAGACAAGACGCGGCGGAGAAACGTCGCAGAAGACGCCCAACAACACGCCCGGCGAGGCTTCAAGACAAAGACGGCCCGCAAGGGGCCCTTGACCAGGGTGGGGCAGTTTGCAAAGAAAGAGCTCAAGGCCATGGTCGACTACTACGGCATCGAGCTGGACACGCGGCCCGAGGACGACGAGCTGGTAGACGATGGAGGGCCGCTGGTTTGGAATGTGGGCGACAGCCACGAGCCATGGCCGCTGCGAGAGGCCACCGACTGGTTCCACATACGGCGCCTCAAGAAGCTACTCAAGGACGACGAATCGCCCAACGAAGACGTCTTCGACACGTACAGGAAACTGCCCTCGCCAGGCGTCGTCTACCTCGATACCGACACGATTCGAGGCCTTCTGCACCACCTGTCGATTGTCGAACGCCCCACTCCCCCGGACATGCAGCGCTTCATGTCGGTGCTCGACGATATGAAACGCGCCCACATACACATCAATCAGGCCGAGTGGACCACTGCTATCCACTTCGCCGGTCGCTGCATGGGCCCAGTGTCTGCCGAGGAGCTGGCCTCCGCCTTGAGCCTGTGGCGCGACATGGAGCACCGAGCTGGGGTCAAAGGCGGCTTCGTGACGCTAAACGTCCTCTTCGACATTGCAGTCAAGGCCGGGAAATACACGCTGGCTGACACCTTCCTCAAGGAGCTGCGGGCACGTAACCTCAAGCTGCACCGGCACTTTCGAGTCTCGTTGTTGTACTACCACGGCGTGCTGCGGAACGGCACTGCCGTGAGGCAGACGTATCAAGACCTAGTCGACGCCGGCGATATCGTAGACACTGCAGTCATGAACGCTGTCGTCGCTGCTCTTTTCCGCGCCGGCGAGCCCGCAGCCGCAGAACACGTCTTTGAGCGCATGAAGAAGCTGCACGCGGCCAAAGACGTCCCTGCGCCAGGCCACAGGTTTTTCATGAACCACTGGCGAGACCGACGTGCAGTAGGCCTGCATTTCACCCACCAGGCTCGATCGCTCAAGAAGGCCGGGAACCAAGAGCTGCTGCAAGAGCTCCAGGACTATGCGCCCATTGCACCCAACTCGCGGACCTATGCGCTCCTCATCCGCCACCATTCCACAGTCAGCGGCGACATTGACCGCGTGAACGAGCTGCTCATGGAAGCGCGCAGCTACTCCGTCCCCATCGAGGGCACCACCTTCATCGTCATGTTCCACGGCTTCGCCTCTTTTGGCGGCGTGCGGTACTCGTCCTGGACAGCCGACAAGCTGGAGCGACTGTGGTCGCAGTTCCTGCAGGCCATTGCGAACAAGACGGACCGGACCTGGCTCTCCGCCTTGGCCGTTATTGCCGCTTTGAAGGCGTTCAAGCGCTGCACAGATCTCGATCGCACGCTCGCCGCATGGGAGGAGATCCGGCCCAGCTGGCAGCCCAACGAGCAGGAGCTGGAGAGCGTCATGCAAGAGCTGCGGAGGATTGACGTTAAGCCTGGCTTCTTCAGCAAGAACGTTGGAACGCGACGATGAGTGTATGGGTGTGTAATATATGACTAGATTAGACGAGTATTGTGCGCAACATGTGACTAGACTGGATGAGTATTGCAATACAATAACTGAGTGTGCAAGACCGAATATCAAATCTTCGCCTTCAGCTTCGACGCCTGCTTGTGCAACTTCAACGCCTCTCTGACCCCCAAGTCAATCAGCACATCTTCCGACCCACCAGGTACCGTGTAGCTAGGCACGGCGCGGTAAAACGCCTCGATCCTCGCACCCTGCCCCGTCTTTGTCAAGCCCAGTCCGCCCATGATCTTCCTACATTCTGTCAGCATCGCTCTCGTCTCGGATCAGGAACATGACTCACAAACACTCCTCCGCAACATACTTGCACACCATCCCACTCTCGACCTTGAGCAGCGCCGTCGTACCACCCAGCAACCGCGCGCCATCAGCATCGTCCAGGTTCTCCAGCTCGTACACAATCTGCTCCGTCCACGCCTGCAGGCTCTCCACCATGCGGCCGCAGTTGCCAAACTTGTTCCGCACAACCGGCTGCTCAATGAGCGTCTTATCAAACGCCTCGCGCTTGAGCGCCCAGCTGAACGCGTCCTCGAGCGCAACGCGACAGCCCCGGATCGCCTGGAACGCAATCCACAAGCGCTCGTGGTTGAAGTTGACCATGGTCTGCTTGAAGCCCTCGCCCTCGCGCCCGATCAGGTACGCAGCGGGGACCCGCACGTCCTCGAACGTCACGTACGTGGTTGCGCTCAGCGGGCCCGCGACCACCTCGAGCTTGCGCGTCCGCACGCCCTCGGACCGCGGGATAAGCAGCATGCTCAGCCCGCCTGCCCCGGGGCCGCCCGTGCGCACAAGCGTCATAAAGTAGTCGCTGAACATGCCGTTGGTGATCCACTTCTTGCTGCCGTTGACGACGTAGTGGGACCCGTCGGGCGCGCGCTCAGCCGTGGTTTTGACATTGCGCACATCGCTGCCGGCATCGGGCTCAGTAACAGCAAGACAGATGCGCTTCTCCCCGCTCAGGATCTCGGGGAAGATGTCGCGCGCCAGCTCCCGAGAGGCGAATTTCTGCAGCGGCGGCGCCCCGACCACAAGCCCGATGAATAGGCTCGCGATCGGCCCCGCGCGCACCAGCTCGTCCCAGAGGATCAGGTCGTGGAACCCGTCCCAGTCCGCGGCTTTGATGCCCGCTGCGATCGGGTAGTGCGCGTACTCGGGTGGGATTGTCTTGCCGAAGGCGATGGGCACGAGAAGACCGGCGGCGGCGCATTTGCCGTATATGGCTGGGTCGATGGCGCCGGCTTGCACCCAGTCTTCGGTGTAGGGCGCGATGTTCTGGGCTTGTTAGGGATTGGGGTTTGTGGAGTGTGTTGATTGGATCTATTGCGTTTCGTGGCGTAATAGAGTAACAGGCCATGTAGGATGTAGGGAAAATGGTGTAGGAAACGATGGAAAGATGGTCTAAGCAAGGACAGCTCGTATTTGCTGGAGAGCAAAGCTACGTCTTGTGCTGGATCAATTGCTCACTCGAGAGCACAACGTTCGTTCGGATCGACGTACCTCATCACACCATGTTCGAACGTAGTCGCGCAGCTTTCGGTGGCTCTCCTTGTAGTATGGTGATGGGCGTCCGGCGTACCTGCTAGCTTCAGCTCGCTGCTCTGGAAAGGTCAATAGCATGAAAGCCGTGAGTAGTCGCACCAGCTTGGTTCAGCCCACGGCAAGCTGCTTCCAAACGCTTCTAAGAGCTGGCTGGCAGGCTTGTCGTCTACGATCCTGGTAGTACTGTGCGCCATGATGACTGTCGATCTCAGGAATGAGGGTCAGAGGATCACGAACAGGATAGCAGCTGGCGTTTGATATATTTGGAGGCTATATGGTTGTAAAGTCGAGTTACCAAACCCGCTGTTCGACACGGTTGGTCGTTGGACATGCAGCTGACGGGCCGAGGCTGTCCCCGCTTTCTGCTTTCGCATCTCTGCCGGCAATTTTCGGTCAGATCATCCAACCTTGTCGCATGAAAGCTTACGGGTCTGGGACATTGTTGAAGAGATCATGGGTGTCGCTTGACGTAGCCATACTGTGCCTCCCAGGCATGTCAATAAGACCCGTGTTTGCACAGTTGACAACAATCAATTAAGTGGGGCCCAGCGACATCGGGTTGACTTGATTAATTACCTGCTCGAGCCTAGCAGTGACCCACACAGGTGTGGTTCTTACCTTGTTGGGTAAGCGCGTGAATGTGAGGTCGGAATTGACTTGACCATTGGCAAGGCTGCATGTCTGTGCAGGAAGCGCAACTGTGCCACAGGGGCACAAGCTGACGGTAACGACCTGCACAATGCAGGAGGAACGGTAGGACTTCACCTCTCAGCTCCTGTCGCTATGCTGCTCACGAGCGCGTCCACAAGAGAGCTGCAGCTTCGACTTTGCCGAGTCCAGACATGACTTCCAGACGACTCGTCGCCTCAACCGCCGCCTTTGGATACTCAACCGCCACCTTCACGCAAAAAAGTCACAACCCCGCGTGAGCCAAGCGGCACCGGGGCACATCACTACGCAGCGGAAGCATAACGCCTACCTATTTCGACACGTCATTTCGAAGAAATACTGCAGTCGAGTTTTGGGTGCCCACCCCTGATATCGCTGCTACATTGGCTGTCTTAATTGTCCAACTTGTATCTAGCCCAAGTCCGTTTGAGATACCTCAACAGTGAGTAATGACTTCCGTCTAGTCGTTCGGGCTTGAGAGCTGTCGAAACGCAAATTCAGCTTCTGTCGTAAGAGAGGGTTCGTGGAAAATATCCGGATCCGAACAGCAAAGAGAAGGACGCGATCAACGTTGCGAGCATCGTTTCAAGACAGCAGCATCTACCCAGATCTTCAGATTGTGGGAACTCCAAAGCAATCACATACCCACCATCCAGGGCATGCATGCCATAGGTGGAGGACGCGGACTTTGCGCTGCGTCGTTTCAAGGCTAGTTATGACGGCACTTCACCTACAGTCTTCTTCAAGACGAAATCGAAGACAAATCGCAGGGACCGCCCCTCTCCCGGGCCGATAACTATATTGTGTCAGGGGGTGAAATCGTCTCTGTCTTGCGGCAGATCGCTGGAAAGCAGCTTTATCAATTTGAGTAGGACGAGCACAACGCTGCTGCTGGTATTATTCTTAAACACGTCGACGACCCTGTTTCAATTAGACTAGGTATGCCACCACAGGGCGCTGCTAAAGGATGCCTGCCCCTCTGAACTTCATCCAAACAAACATCAGCCGAACTGAACTCCATCGGAGTACCTAGTGGAGGCCCAGCAGCCAGGAAAATTCCTAGCAGGGACGAGCGATTTCAAGACGGAGTTGGCGCAGGGCGGCCCTGCCAGACTAGAATCCTTCTTCGCGCAACACTGCTAGATCCCTTTCCACCAATCCTGAGAAGCGTTTCGTCACGTTCGGAAGAGCCTGCTTGCTGCTTTCGAGATGGAACGTGCAAGCTGGGCGACGTTAGCTGCTCAGGCTTAAATGATTCATGTTCACGTCCAGCGCAATAAAAAGAGGTAGAACACAGGCATTGGGCCCATGTAGGACTTCCAATCTTCGACGGCTAACTTGGATTGAAGAGCTGCATGCACTGCATACCGGTATCAAAGGGAAACTTGTGCACAGCCAGTCGGCAGATTTCGAAATGATAAGCAGCACTTCTCAACTGAGCGCAGGTATTGCAGAGTAGTGAGCGAGCGCGCCTCGATTCATATCTGCAGCGCCTCGATTCATGATCGCAGCGCCTCGATTCATGATCGCAGCGCCTCGATTCATGACTGTATGTATCCCGTGATTCGTAACCGTATGTATCCCGTGATTCGTAACCGTGTCCCTCGAGTCGTGACTGTATCCCTCGATTCGTGGTTGTAGCGCCTCGCCCGATGCAGGATACAGTGTTGCGCTCATTGTAGCCCCTATTACAATTGGATAGCCGCAGACAATTCGTCAATGGACAGCAATCGGCTACCGTAACCCCAGGAAGTCAATATCGCGATATGTGCTCTTCAAGTACATCAGCCACTGCCCCATGGGACTCGGGTGTCGTTTCCCCACCCTCTCGATTTTGATGTCGGTGATCGACCTGCTTGAAGGGTAGGTAGGTATTGCGACATTCCAAAATGATAGCTGTCATTCTCGCCAAGGCATTGGCGCCGGTGGCACTTTGAGGCTCATGAGACAACGGCAAGTTGCCAAGAGACCTCGTGGCGAATCGTGAGCGCAGACAGATTTGCATTCGGCTTATCGCAGGCCAACGCTTACCTTCTTCCGGACTCCACGCGGCCTCGTGGCCTTTGAATTCTGAAACAATCCAGCAAAAGCGCAATCGCGGGGATGTCGTGCGATCAATCCTGCGCAATCGCAGGGGGCTGCATGGTTTGCATGATGAAGATAGGCAGAATAGGACCAGCTCCTTCAGATCTTCATGGAAATCTCGATAATCACCGGAGTGCGTGCTGTCTAACACCGCGTCTTACCAGTCTGAGCAGAGGATCTGGAGAATTGACCGCTGGGCCTTACAGTAGTTCTCCACTTCTCCGCCAGGCTCGCGAATTGGAAGGCAAGCCTCGAAAACCCCTCCCCTGCTGAGGTGCAATACAGATCCTGCGTCGTCATGGATCCCGATGGGGATGCCCACAAGTGTCAAGCGACAGTGGTGGCTGGTTGGCCGATGTTTTCCTCCCGTTGCAACCCGTTGGACGACCTCGTAGGAACTCTTTCACAACGTTCGCAAAGATATGCAATCACCGACAGCTTTGCAAAAAATTGCAATTAATTGAGGATGCAGCACAGCGAAGAAAGACCGACACTCGGCGTGTTCTGGGATCAAGGCTTTCGACAGTTTCGTGTAGGTATCCGCTCGAGGCTCTGCCACCAGCGCACAGGAGTGAGGTTCGTGCAGTCTCGCACAGCGAATTACAATGCCAGCCGTGACCTGATAGGAGATGAGCCTTGTCAATAACGGCACGGACATCCATTACAAGTTTCAAAAAGGCAAGGGGCACGAGCGTCTCTAGCCCCTGCGGCGGAGCGCTGCTCCACGCACCAACGTCCTTCATGGAGAAGGACCGCACAATAATCAGGAAGGCGATGGCAGGATCAATCCACACACCCGGCACACCGGGCCTACCGTCTCGGAAATCTCAGTGCGGGCATCCTTACCAACGGGGCGGACTTGGTCAACAAATCTTCAGGACGTACAATACCGACTTTAAACCTCTGCATCTTAGCCAGATTTTGATACGTTCACAAGCCATGTTCTGCAAGCCTACACATAAGAATGAACTCAAGTTGACCCTAAGTTTGTAGTGAAAGAAGGTAGCAGAGAGGTTCTGGTATGCTTTGCTAGGACCCTATAGGCAGCCTTCTTGATTAGGTAGCGAGGGTGTCCATAGGGATGCACTGAGGGTGACCTAAGGCCCCGTGCACACTACGCACCTTTCCCTTTCACATAGTCACACGTTACGCTAGCACCCGCGAAGAACATTCTGCTGTAGGTAATATGTCTCCAGCTTCGCCTAGCTCTAAACAAGATAGGTGCATTATTCGGACCTACTGTCCGGTGTCTAGCTCTTGATAGACTTTCGGAATGATTCAAACGAGTGGGACCAACGGGCCCGTCACGAACCGCATCCAGCAGGTTGGACGAAGGGTTACCCTGCCAGCCTTAAAGAGGCACGCTGCGAAGCTGCAGCCAGATCGCGCGCCACAATATTGTCTTTTCTTCTCCATCCAGACGGCTGCTACTCCGCGCTCAACGCTCTTAACTGAGATGTCAGCTCAGTCGAGTTGGGATGCGTTGCTGGCTGAAGCAATTCAGAAGGCTCCTGATCCGCATGAGCCTCTTCCATATCTCAACCGTCCAGCTACTATATACGGGTGGACAATTTCATTCCTAGTACGTTTCGCATCTTGATGGATCAAACCTTGTTTTTTTACTAAACTGGCAGGTTGTGACCTGGTTCGCATTCTCCTTTCGACTGTGGGTGCGAATCAGAGTTGTACGAGAACCAGGCTGGGACGACGTACTCGTCGCTGTGGCAGCGGTATGATTATCATCTCGAAATAGGACGTTTAGTAGATGCTAACACATGGTTCAGATCCTCAACACAGTAGCTTCAATTTCTGTCTGTATCTGTGAGTCCAAGTTGCGTTGACTGTTTCGTGAATTGACGACTGATTTTGAACACAGCTATCCATTATGGCCTCGGTCAACACATGTTGTACCTTGGTGAGAAGAAGCTGGGAGCTTACTTCATCGTGAGTCTTCCCATTGACTTTGCCCCAACCCGCTGCTGACGAGTACAGTCATTTTACATCGAGCACAGCATTTACCTTACCGAGACCGCCATCATCAAAGTGTCACTCCTGCTACAATATCTCCGCATCTTCAAAGCTGGCCGGATGAGATGGCTTTGCTTGGCCCTTTTGGTCGTGATCAGCCTCTGGGGATTGGCCTTCAGTATCCTGGGATGGTTCCCCTGCGCTCCCGTCCGTGCGTACTGGAATCGTACCGGCAACTTCGTGTGCTATGGCTATGGCTTCCGTGATCGCGAAAGCTTCGCTGCTTTGTTTCAGGCCCACAGTGCCTCAAACTTGTTCTTCGATATCGCAGTTTTTGCCACACCCCTGGTCCTGTTCCGTACACCAAACTTAAAGTTCAAGAACCTACTGGCTCTAGGTGGCGTATTTGCAGTTGGGACATTGTGAGTACCAGATCCTCCTTATGGCTCTAAATATGCTAATCGAAACAGTGTCATTCTGATATCAGTATGGCGCTTGAAATCGATCGTGCAACACCGTGCTGCTCTGGTGCCTTACCCTGACTTCACCTGGTGGACACCAGTCAGCATCATCCTAGCCTGCCTCGAAATTGACCTGGCTATTATATGCGCATCAATACCCATCTTCTGGCCCGTTCTCCAGAAGTCGTTCTCTGCAATCTTCGTCAGCCACGAGATTGAAGTTGTAGAGACCCGGATCAAGGACCACGGCTTAGCATACGAACTAGAGCATACGCAGACCAGAGGCCACCACAGCATGACGAGCGGTAGTGGCACCTCGACACACGAGTTGACGCATGATCCGGAAGATGGTTACAAGGAACCGTATTCTGTCGGTGTTGACCCTCTTGGTGAGGAAGCACAAAGTGGACAGGGCTTGCAAACCAACATCAACAGCGAGCCTAAGAGGAAGTGGGACATGTAGGGAATTTATTATTGCAAGATGTCATTATACGCAAAAGTGAAACCTGCCACGGCAAGAAGTGTTCCTAGTGACTGAGGCTGTGTTGGGGCTAAAGACAAATACGGCCCTAATCTCTTTACAATCCCGAGCTCGATCGCACCGCCTCACGCACAACCCAAGTCCGAGCTTCGGATTTTACTGTTCATTCAGCACTGACCAACCTCCGGTGTAGTAGCATCAGTACCACACTACCATGGCTAAGACTAGCTCCAGAATGCGCCTGCCGGAAGAGACCACTGTGCACGCAAGGAACCAGGTCCGCACCTTGTACAGATTGCTGCAATCGCATGTCACTTCCTGCTCGTGTAGCTAAGCACGCGATGTTCTGGTCCTGAAGTCGGCCTCATCAACAAGTAATACCTGTGCCATGCTGCTCTCTCACTTGCAGACAGATTTCACATTTCTTGACCCTCTCTTTATTCCATCCAGCTTGTCATGTCGCAACTGATACCCACGGGCCTTCAGATCCCACCTGGCATGGATGCTCGGCAGTTCTTGCTCTCCCTACCCGCACTTGGTCTAGATCATATACCTCAAGGAGCTGACACCACGATGACGGCCGAAGGTCCGGACCAGATATGGTTCCTCGTTGCTGCGATTGTTTGCATTGCAATCCCGGGGCTCTTCCTGATGTTGCGAGTATATACGAGACTTGTGATCGTACGATGCTTGGAGCCCGCGGATTGTAAGTACAACCACAGAGAGCTTCATACCAGTGCTGATTGACTACAGACTTCTTGTTCCTAGCTTTTGTAAGACGACTCTACAATTTCCTAATCTTTCCTCGCTGACACTGAACAGCCTTTGATCGTGACTGAAATCGCGGTGGGATATCACATGGTGACATGGGGTGCAGGAGTGCATCAATGGCAGATCACCCTGGACCAATTGTTCAACCAGCTTTATGTATGTCGACCATGTCAAGCCTTTTGCATCCCACTGACATGACAATGGTGGGCCAACATCGGCCAGATCATCTACTGCCCGCTAAGCTTTGCCGTCAAGATGGCCATCCTCATGCAGTACCTCCGACTGTTTGCGCCTTTACGTAGCGACAACAAGTTCATGTGGTATGGGGCGTGGGCAACAATTGTCGCAACGTTCGTTGTCTACACCTTCTTCACGTTTTGGACGATGTTTTACTGCAAGCCTCGACGGATGATATGGGATAAGCTCACGCCAGGCGGAAAATGCCATGATGTGAACCACATCATCCTGAGCCAGGGCGCCTTCAACATGGCGTCCGATTTTGTAATTCTCTTCTTGCCTACCTTATCGCTGTGGCAATTGAACGTGCCGCTGGCTCGTAAGGTGTTCATCACATCGCTCTTTGCAACCGGGCTTATGTGAGTCAAGCCGGAGCCTATAGGTAAACAAAAGCTGACATGGAATCTAGAGCATGTATTGCTTCGGCGATGCGCATTTGGTTCACCCTCAACATTTCCGCCTCCCTAGCTGAGGCTGACGTGTCTTGGAACGGCCTCTTTATTGGAATTTGGACAGCACTCGAAGTGTCTCTTGTCTTTGTCGTGGCATGCACACTCTGTCTGCCGAAGCTAATTCAAGCGAAGGGCAAGAAGTTTCGAGTAGCGTTGTCGTACGTCTCTACCCCTTTCTCTGCCATACTAGGCATTGTCCGAAGGAAGACAGGGCATATAGAACTCGAGCCAAGCACCCCACAGAGTGTAGGGCAACATGTACGAAACTCCTCCTGGGAAGACATCGAGCTTGATGATAATAGCCCAAAATCTTCCGAGGGGTGGGAGTATACGCGCTGGCAAGAAGAGGTCGATGCTCGTTCAAATTGTACATCAAGACCGCTTGACCGACCATCCAGTGCTGCAAGTAGAAGCAGCCACTCGCATCGAAGCGCCCAGAGACACTCGAATCACTTCCTGGATGGGTCCCAGCAGCAGTCGCTCCACACTCCAGAGCTCTCGAAGCAGCAGCAACCGTGGAAGACTGCCTACAGCAAAGGGTACGCACTGTGAGAATTATGACATCCACGTCACTTTCGCTCCACTTGTGGCCTCCTCACCAAGTCCAGCACTTCGCCCAATTTGGGGAAACAATGATTACCTCAGCCATACTGAACTCTCCTTGTTTGGCAAAGCGCGATTAAAGCGTCCATCCTCTCGGTACAGAGTGTGCCCTGGATTACGACACGGCGCAAATCGGTTCGCTCGCTGGCAGTCGTTGTTCCCAGGATCGTCCACATCGACACCTCGATACAGCCATATGTGGATAAGGGAGACGAGATGTTATAGCCGACCCCTGATTAAGTTTCGTTAGCGATTGTGGCTATTGCAATCTCCCTCGAATCCTCAAGGGTGTTGCATCTCGCTAGGAAGTTGGTGCTGGACTCAATTGCTTTCGCTGTGAGTCTCGCAGTTCTCGGTCGGATCTTGCCTCCGTATATGCCCCAAGCAACGCGGCAGGATTGCCGGTCATAGGGTCGTCCGACAGGCAATGATTGATCTGTCGGTAGTGGCTATCAAAGTTAATGACCTTCTTTCGCTCGCGCTTGACACGGAATCCCTGGGCTGTACGCGCCTTCTACACTTCTTCTTCTTCTTCTGTGTGAATGCGTTTGTGGTGCAGATCTAGCGTTTGGAAGGACATCAGAGGAAGCGAAGTGTTGCCCATTGTTGCATGATAGACGGCTTCTAGCAAAACCTGGGGATCCATTACAGTGACGCTCTTTCATAGGGCGTTCGGATTGACTGCTTGCTGCTGGCTTGCATGGCTTTGGTGTCCATAAAAGTTGTTGTAGCTATCGTGTAAGTCATCAATTTGGCGAAGTCCAGCTTGTCCAAGTTTGAGCGCTCTCCAATTGGCTCGACAACCTTCAGTGTCTGCTCTACTGCACCTTCACTTCACCCACAAGGGTAGCTCCGGCTCGTCTAGCTAATTGTAAGTAGTTCCTCTCATAGTTTACCAGAAGAGGGTAGGTACCATGCATTCATCCGGCCATGATCATGCCTTGGGAGATGCACAAGAAAGAAGAGAATCGGGATGTGTTTGGAACTAAGTGTTGTAAAACCTTCATCTTATTGGACACGAATTTATGCGGCTGTCACTGTAGCTGACGTCGCGAGGAGCCAAGTGAAACCGCAATTGTGCGACCACCCGAACAGCGCCTCGCAGTCATCGATGTGATAGCAAGGTCATGTCCTAACGAGCGAGTAGGATACACTTCTCGAACTTCCAATCTTTGCGAAGCTTCGACGTTCTGATACTAACTTCCGCTAATCCACGCAGCAACTTCTAGCTTTTGCCAGTGCCTTCGCCTGCTTTGCTTTTGGGTTTCTCAAAGAGAGCGAGACCCGATCTTGCTTTCGCAATTCGAGTGGTTGTTAATAGTTGTGGCGACAGGCGCGAGCAGTCTGATGGTTTTCTTTAATAATAGAATTAAACGCAGCGCATACCTCTTCACATAAATGGAAGGAGTCATCGTAGCGCGTTTGTTTCGCACGAAGATGAGCGAGGCAATACATGCTCATCAACGTTTTCGGATGGTCGGGCCCCAGCAGCTTCTTGCGCCGCGGTAACGTTTCCTCACGCAGCAGCTCGAGAAGATGGCGCAGGAGGCGTTCGTCTTTCAGTGAACCACAGTTTGCTATTCAAGTCTTGGCAGCTGATAATAGCCTGGGCCCAGCAATGGGTAAGTATGTCAGTCTTGACCCAGCGCAACGGTGAATGCAACGCCTCGATATGCTCGAGGGCATGATCCGTTAGGTACTCCCTCAGACAAGCTCAGCCTGCCTAGACACCGCGGGCGAGACATACTTTAGGTCAATGGAAGCGTTCGCAATCCATCGAGAAAGGGCTACATGGACACCATTGGCGATGCCCCTTCCTCTTCGCGCGCTCTGTATTTCCATCCTCCCAATTACAATATCAACTTGTTGGGTGACGTCATTTAGGAAAAGTCCACCAGATTCTTCGGCAGCACGGCCTTGCCGTGAGCACCAACGAAAAAGGTTCGCGTACACCGGAAATAGTGCGATACCGGCGACACTGTGCCTATGAGTATGAGCAAGCCCAGTGACCCAAAGGCAGGGTACAAAAATAAATTTAATCATAAATGTCTTCGTAAAGACGTTTTAGCGCTGGAAGCTGTTAGTGAAATTTCTGTTGTAGGAGTAGTCCGACTTACATTAAACTAAAAAGAACAGATACTACACTTGATCTAAGCCAAAAGGCAAAGAGAGCTAAAGAAAGAGAAGGGAGTGTGAGGGCCGGCGAGTTTTTATATTGGTGGGATGCGCTAACGCTAGCGCGCCGTTGCCGTGTGAACTAGGAAAGCGGGACACACGTGAGTGCTGCTGCCTTCGCGTGATCCTTGGGTGAATGCGACTTCAGGCAAGGGAGGAGCGCAAGTGACGGTGCATACAGGTATCTGCTGCACATATTCCGCCATAGGGAAGAACATTTCCAAGGATAGCTGGTTTTGCATGGAACCGGTGTCCCGTCACCTGAATTTTTCAGATTGTGCGTGACACGGAGGCAGCATCGCACGTTCTCAAACCAGGGACTGCAACACAGCAAACGTGTAGCCACCACAGGTTTTATAAGGACGTAAATAGCTTGCTTCCTACCACTCCTAATTTGCGGGGAGTGGAATGTTGAGTGACTGCCTTCGAGTGAAACTGGGTGACTACGATTCGGAGTGAGTTTGAGAAGAAGATGACTCTGTGGTAAAAGGTAGCAGCAGTGAGTACGTGTTTTGGCTATAACAGAGATATTCAGAACAAAGGTCGGGACCCTTGCGTAGTGCCGGACACCATAGTATTTACCCACGTGATGCCAATAGGTTGCAGACTGTTGAGAGTATTGTAGCAATCACCCTGTTCCTATACAGATTTGGATGGACGTTTGAGCTAATTAGCCATACGCCCAAGCGGAACAGAAAACTAGTAGCCTGTTCCCGGCTGGTGGGATCTCCTGACTCAGATTCTTGATACAGAACTTCGTGTGGTGAGGCATCCCAAAGGTCTAAGACGTGTCAAGATAAAGTTGTTGCGGGCTTATTGTTTGGTGAAGTATTCTGCTCATGTCGCGTCACCTGGACATGCTTGTGAGGTCGTCGGCCATCCCATAATGTGTACAGAACGCGCAGAAAGAGATATCCGAGCAGAAATGCTTCGATTTGTTCATGTCAAACGCTAAACCTGATGCCCTTTCCAACGCCGGAGCCTACAGTACAATGCATTGATGCATGTGACCCAGCATGCGTCTTTTTCATCCCTGTATAGTATTGCCACTTTCAATGGTCATCAACACCCAAAACTTATACAAGCTTCTGCTTGACGAAGAAAGCGCGCAAATGTGTTAGCTGCCACGCGCAAGTGACACCGAGGACAGCAAGCTGGATTAGAGTCCATCGGACGACGCGGGAGTTTGTGCTTTCAGACTGGTCGCGGAACTCGGCTTCGCGCTCCTGTACTGCTGTTAGAATATCTTCCGGTTTCAGGTGGTTACAGCATGGCTTACCCTCTGGAAGATCTGCTCGCGCCTGACATCCTGCAACCTCGAATTCAAGTCCTGGACCTTCTCGACCAACGTCTGAACATGTGCCTTATCTGTGCTCTCGATCCTGCTAGTCTCGCCGATAGCCATATCTAGTGTGAACTTGACGGAGCCGTGGATGCCACTGCCCAACCATCCTCCACTCTGCACGTTCTGAGGGGTAACGCAAATGCGGTGCTGGCCGGAGTCGGCGGCGGAAAAGGTGAACTTGCCCTCGCGAGAGCCGCGCTGGGCGACGATACGGTGGTTGTTGTCGAACGTCTCCTCAACGGTGATGAAGACGCCGGTATCTGGCTTCGATTGGAAGGACTTGGTCGCATCATCCCATACTTCGGCGTGGTAGTGTCCTGTATACTGTGAGAATTGCCCATGGTTCCTCTCGTATTTCTGCTGGCGGTCACAGGGCGGTCATACCAACGACCAGAGTATCCTTGGGTAGCTCCTCAAAGAAGCACTTCTGGACTGCGCCGTCAATGAAGAAGTGCAGCGCCTGGGTGGGGATTGCAAGTGCAGCGGCCAGCAGTGCGGTAGTTTTCCACATGACGTTTACTTTGCTCCGCGAGGAATTGGGTGTGCGCGGAGTCGGTGGGCTTGTTTGCTGAGCGCTCGTGAATCTTGAGACCGCCGTGTCGCCAGGTGGTCGATTGACATGGTCTGTGCGGCATCCCTGAGAACGCGCAGATGAACGTGTTGACCTTATTCGACAATACCAAACACCGTGTATGTGCAATTCAGGCACATCCGCCGCTTTTACACTGCTGGCTACGACTGGATATTGGAGATGAAACAGCTACCTCAACATATTCTGTTGTCTACAAGTCTTTCAGCAGGATAGCTCGGCATCGAACCATACGAAGTACTTTTACTTGACTGTCAGGTTTCAACGCTACAGATGCTCTGCCTTTCACGACCAACAGACCGACCTGATCTCCATGTTGGAAGCTAAAGTGATCACTCTCGAGTCAGTCTCAGCTTCCCAATCCATCTCCGAGTAACGACCCCGCATGTAAGCTTGGACAACATCGACCATCTACCTAGGCACAGCAACAATCTTGAATTTGTTCAATAGCTCCGTTCTTCGTCTCAGTTTACACTCCTGTCTCCTTCATTCTTTCGAATCGTTCACGGGTCTCCACAAACTAAGACAAGTCACATATTTCCCAGAGAATCGAGTGGCAGTTCATACCTCGGTTCATCTTGACTACCAGCATCAACACCATCCCGCCATTGAAAAATATACACAACCTCACACAGCCTCAAACAACCTCCAAGATGGCACTTTTCGAACCCAAGACCGTAGATCTCACAGTCTTGAAATCAACACCCAAGACTATCGTCATCACAGGCGGCTCATCTGGCATTGGCCTCGCAACAGCGCAACTCCTCTCCACCCTCAATCCATCACATAATCTTGTCCTCATCGACTTGAACCCACCCCCCTCGACCTTCAAACATGATCCCTCCCACCTTGTAGTCCACACCTGCAACATCATATCCTGGGCCTCCCAACGCGCTGGTTTCGAAGCCGCCTACACACGCTTCGGACGAATCGACTGCGTCTTCGTGAACGCCGGGATCGCCGAGCACGGCGAGCAATTCTTCACTGACGAGCTCGATGGTGACGGGAAGCTGAAAGAACCGGACCGCAGGGTGCTGAACATCGACATGGATGCTGCGAGCGATACGACGAAGCTTGCGATTCACTATTTGAGGAAGAATGAAGAGGGGGGTGAAATTGTGCTCACGGCGAGTTTGGCGGGGTATTTGGCGAGTGCGGGGGCGCCGTTATACAGTGCTGCTAAGCATGGTGAGTTCGTCATGTTCATGGAAAGGCAGAATTGTGAAGCTGACTGATATAGGTGTCGTGGGACTCATGCGTGCGCTCAAGCAGGAGTGCGCTAAGCTGGACATCTCGGTCTCTGTAATCGCTCCTGCCATTACGGTCACACCTATCTTGACCGACAACAACAAGCGTCTGGGCGCATCGCCAGAGGTGTATGCCAAAGAGATGGCTGCTAAGGGTGTGCCTATCAATCAGCCTGAGGACATCGCGCTGGCAGTGTGTTGGCTATTAAACGAGCGTAGCAAGGCGAATGGAGCGGGACTGCTAATCCAAGGGGGCAAAGTTGTAGATCTGGAGAGAGGGTTGGCGAAGAGCCGAGAGCAGTGGATGAGCAAAGAGATGCTGGCGTTATTTAGAGGAGGACGATCTGCGCCGCTGTTCGATCGCCTGGGGGCGGAGACAAAGGCCAAGATTTGAAGAGGTAATAAGTCCCCACAGCGAAATAGTTGTAGCCAACAAAATGAACATTGGTTGATCATACACTGGTGCAACCAAGACCTCGGGCTCCACAGGTCTCAAGAAAGACGGTTGCTACTAGCGCATTGCGTACTCTCAGTGGCATACAAGTCCCTAAATTTTCACGTCTGCTATAGCGACTCCAATCGGACACTGATCTCGGACCGTCGTGCCACTAATGGTCTACGCTCGACTGCCCCACGGCCTCGCCGAACGAGAGTCGAAGACAGGATGGCGCAAGAGAGTGCCTCTAGAATATACTTAGAGTCTCTAGGGTCTTGCTCTGAATTACAAAAGCGCGAACACAGACAACGTTCAATTTATGTCATCTGGAACAGCACTGCAGCGAGTGAATGAGTTCGTTCGGTTGCCTGCATTTGGGTACATGCCGAATCGAAAATGAATGGGGTGGTGAGAGAGACACAAGCAAATGGTTGAAATCCCATGAGGACATTGAGTACTTCCAAGCAGCACGATGATTTTAGGGTCACGTTGTATACACGCAAAAAGGGGAAGTGAAGGAAGCGCGCAATGTTACCGGTAACTCCGCAGATTCGCGTCTTGGCGCGTGCGCGCATGCATCCCTGTCAAAAACATAAGGTGCACATGGTAGATGCGCTGTCGACACCGTCGCGCAACCACCACCATCGCCGGCGCGCTTTTCGCGTCTTACACCCTCAACTACCTCTGCGACCCATCATGTTTTCACCAGAAGCTTCGCTTCAGAGTGCGCGCAGCTCGTTGCGCGGCAATCGACGACGCCAGCGCGACTCCATCGGGCACGACCAGCCTCGACGAAAGCGCAGTAAGATTGCGGAAGATGGCGCCTCGCAGATCACCGCTGGCTCAGACTTGAAGGCGGCGAATGGTCATACTATAATGAATGGCTCCACGGGTCATGATAGCACGGAGAGTTCCCTTGTGATGATCGACATGCCCGTCCGCGAAAAGAAGACTGCACCTCTCAAACGGATTCTGAAAGAGGACAGTGTTCAATATTTGGTGGGTATCCTTAATGAGTTTTGAGGTAGCCCGCTAATTGTACCCAGACCAGAAACGCAAATTACAGCGTTAGGAAACTACCCAGTTTTCCTGCGACGCTCACCCGAACGCCCTACACAGCTTCCGCAATATCGTCTGCAGGTCTCGCCCTAGCGTTCACGAGCGATCGTGCTCTCGTGTGGGACTATAGTAGCGCAACAGGTCCTGCAAAGGTCGTTTCTCTCCCTCTACCGTTTGGTCTGCGAATAACAGATCCGCTTCCCCGCGGCGCAATCGTCAAAAACGGCCCCACGAACGACTATGGCGTTGTCGCAGTTGCACCATCGAGTGGCCGCATTCACTTCTGGGAGAACATCGACAACGCAGAGGCCAGGAGCTTGTACCCTGAGCGACAGCAGGGAATTGAGGGCTTGGTCAAGCTGTATTCGGGCGAGGTCATCACAGATCTGATTGATATCGAGCACGCAGGGTTTATTCTGAACTTCAGTAGTGGCAGGCTTGCGCAATTGACTTTGCGCGACTCGCAAGGAAGGCCCAGTGTGAGCACTACAGTCTTGACTGGTCCGAATACCTCTAGTAGCAGTCTGTTCAGTCTGCGAGGTCTGCTAGGCGGTGCGATTCGGAAGACCATTGCATCTGTGAAGTCGCGCGCATCTGACACAAAGGGCCAGATGGAGGTGATCACCACAACCAAGAACGGGTTGTTCCAGCTGTGGGACTTGAGTTGGTCAGGGCAACAGATCTTTAAACACGAGGTCGATGTTCATGATGAGATGCTCTCTGCCGTACAAGCTGGAATCTCAGGCGAATTGCGCACGCAAAGTGATGTACAAGTCTTGGACTTTGCAATCACAGAGAAGACACGAACGCCCGGGTCGGCAAATGTCCTGGTGCTTGTGGCTTTGTTCGGACGCAATACACTGGATTACTCGCTATTGGAAGTGGTCCTCTCCGCTTCTGGCAGCACGGTCAGCAGGACGATTCCTATTAAATGCTTCCATCAGGAACATCTCCCTACCGGACCGACAGGGACTCTTTTGGTTCCTCAACCCGGCCACACAGCCTTCGTACAATTCCCTGGCGCTGTTGTTATCGCATCTTTGGCCCAGCCCGAGGAGAGCCCCGACGCACAACTTCTGGCAGACTCAGGGAGGTCAAGCTTACCTTTTCAGGATGCTGTATACTTTCGGGAAGAGCTCAACATTACGGTATGCGGACTCTCCACGGCGACAACTACCCGGAAGGAGAGGAAGAGTACCGCGTTGATTTTTGTACAAGAATCTGGAATCCTGCAGTTCAGTGCGCAGCCGCCAGTGACTGACGATGCAAGCACGGAGAGGGTGAAGGTCACGGCTAGAAGCAAACTGGAACAAGCCACGTTCTTCAGCTCGAAGCCGGGCAACGTCCTCGACTTCTCTGTGAAATCGCGGTTTTCGTTCTCTGAGGAAGAAACCGCACAAGCTGCGCTCGATGTCAGCCTGGGGATCATCAGCTCTTCGTACGACTATCTCGACAAGGTGACGTCGTCCATGGACGAGCAATTCAAGACGCGTGCTGCGGCGCTGCGGACCCTGATCTCTAATCTACGAACTGATTACCCTGCCTTGCCTTTCTCGATAAAGTGGAGGTTACTGTGGCATGCCGAGAAGCTTGCCGCAGCACACAAGCTGTGGAATTGGTACGAGGCCAAACTTCAGGATCAGCAAGCGCATCCGGACGCATATCCAGAGAAGGTTCTCATGAGCGACATCATCAAGGCGATGCATGAGCGTTACAAGACACCCATCGACCCTGATGCTGGTGAGACAGACCCGGTACGACAATACTTCTTGCGGGACATCGACTCCATTGGTATCTTGGTCCCGTGGGGCTGGAACTTCTTGCGGACTTTCTACATGAAAGAAGGTGGAAAGGAGCAGCCCTCTATCATGCAGCGGCTCAGCGAAGGCTCTGACGTTATGCTCGTGACTCTAGAGACCGCTTTCCGCTTCCGACAAACAAACATCGAAGCCTATGGCCTCGATTCCGCCTCCCTTGAAGATGGCATCTTGAAGCCAGGCCAGGGTAACGAAGAACTCCCACCATTCTGGACCTCCACGCACAACATTGTCAGCTCTGTCCGTAGTCTTGTAGACGTTGGACGCAATCTGGCCGTCGAGAACTATGAAGAGGGCCTTCAGGAGACATTGGCAAAGACGATCGCCAAGGACAACCCTCGTATGGTCCGCATTGGCTGCCAGACTCACATCGAACGCTTCCAATGGGCTCTTGAGCAAGCTGATGAGAAGTCACGGGATGCTGGACGACTCCTTCGAGAAGAATGGAACAACAAGGTCCGTCCAGAGCACATCAAAGGCATCATGGAGCTTGGTCTGGCTACTGAAAGCATGAACCTTGCAGAACACTACAAGGACATGCCGACTCTGGTACATATCGTCTGGGACGAGACCGTCTGGCTTGAGAAAGAGAAGGCGGAAACTCGAAGTAAAATGGAGATTGCTGAGAGTACTGTCAAGCTCAAGAAGATCAAGGAGCGTATCAGCCGCTACTTTGAGACGTACGGGGATGATTGGGCTGAGGCTTTCTACTTGAAGCACATCAAAGTAGGCAAAGCAGCTAAGATGTTCGAGCCAGAGCATCTGAACCAGCAGGCCCTAAGCAAATTCCTGCGTGCTGATCCATCCCGTGCGAGACTCAGGTGGATCAACGAGGTGTCTGGCGAGAAGGATTATGAAGCGGCTGCCGAGGCCCTCTTTGATACTGCCAAGGAGGAGACAAATGTGTGGTGCAACAAGATCGAGCTGTCCATGTGCAAGCTGGCAATGCTCTGCAAGAAAGAAGAAAAGCCCGGCCAGACTCAACTTAACAGCAGTCGAACCGAGGAGCCTACCAAGACAGAAAAGATTCGAGAGAAGAATTACAAGATCGTTCTAGATCTGTGGGAGTACACTACCGTCCAGGAGCTGCTGTACGACCATCTCGAATCATCTTTCCACGCGGCACTCGATGATGAGGTTGCTGTGGGCATGCTCATGGAGGAATACGGCAAAGGTCCCATCGAGGCACGACCAGCGCTCTGGCAACTGCTTAAAGAAGGCTTCGACCAACTAATCCACCACAAGATGATCGGCCCTGAGCTGATGATCGACATCTTCACCCTGATGAACGACACAGGCGAGAGGGCACCCACTTCGGTGATACAGTCGAACGAGTTCACTTTCGCATTGAGGGTCTTGGCCGCCAATTGGCACAAGATCCACCGGACCACGCGAGAAGGCCTCTTAAAGCTCATCTGGAAGCGACTGTGCAACAAGGACAACTGGGCTGAGATCAATAATACCAAAGACATGTCTGATGCCGACCTCGAGGTTTATCTGGCAACCACCAAGGTTGGGTGGACCTTCAGGGGTCTCATGAGGCTGATTGGTGAGTGTGCTTTTGTTGCTCATAATGAGATCTGCTGACAATTTGGTAGATATCGATCCGCACAACCGTGTTGTATGGCCTAAGCAGCTAACAGCCTTGATCGGTGCTGGAGGCACACATGGAGAGCTCTGCGTGCGATTCCCTGATGAGGAGATTCGTGGGCCCATCATCCAGGACAACCTGCTTGACGACGAGATCTTGCAGGAGAACCTCGAGAAAAACAGGCTCGATCAGTGGTTCAAGGCAGCTTGCCGAGCAGGCAAGGCCGCATACCTGAAGGAGAAGAGCGGAGATGCCAATGCTCAGGCAGAATTTGGCGGCGACGAGGAGGTTGCTCCTGAGACAGAAGTGTTAGCTGCCGAGGGTGATAGCGTCAACGGTGTCGACCAGGGTCAGGATGTCGAGATGCAAGGGTGATAGGGAACGGATGGCCATTGAGGTCGGGGAGGCGAGGGTTCACGTTTCAATCGGGCGCACTGCACGGGGAAGCATTGGGCACGGCGTTTCAGAAAGAGCACAGCAGCCTGCAACGGCGCTTTTTGATTGTATCTTACTTCTTGTAGCAACAGCGATTGACTTGCAGGCTTGGAGGCGCCTCACTTGTCGAGCTTGTCCAATACATCATTGCATTCTCACAACTTTACAGAGATGGGCGGGCGGCAGTTGATGCGGACACACGTTGCTTTGGTGACGTGAAAAGAAGCTTGGAGACCACAAATCAGTTTCGCCGTTGCGGGCGGACATGACAGCGGCTTTACAGGCCACCCTGATCTTGTGAATTACGCGCAAGCGCAATTGCCCGGCTGCAATTCACATCTCGAATCGTGTGCAGCTGTGTACAGCGCACGTCCATCGTGAGAGCTGGGTTGCTGGCCTGGTAGAACATGCACTCTCCAAAAGCTGACAGTCAGCGAACAGATCCTACGTCACGATCTAGAGATGCACGCTCAAGATGTCAAGAAGCAATTTCGTATGACCGCAGACAATTTGCTGAGACTGCCCATCTCCGTCTCAATGCAGCGAGATGTGAAGATACACAAAGGGCATCGGCACGCTTGCACAGACTGCACAACGGTTCCAGACCCTCGATCGATGCGAACCGGTTCATTTCTCGGGTGGGGCTTACCCCGTTCAGGGCAGGATGTGGCTTGGGCCAGCCGCTCCAATCAGGGCCGGTAACCGTTTTTTCGCAGCAGCGAGTCCACTTGCCCATGTTCCGGCATGGCAGCGGACTTGCATCACACAGAGGAGGGGAGTGTCGCACCACGACGAGGCTGGCGTGTGTAGCGCGGCGACTTCATGCAGAGAGGCGGTGGCAGGGAGGCGAGCTGTCCACGTCAATTGCGGCAGTGTCAAGGCCAGCAGACAAGCCTCACGTGTACACGCTGTGCAGCGCTCGATGCACCGCGATTCGTAGGACGTTCCTTCCTAAACGAGCTCGCGGCCGAAGGAATGGCTAGAGAACGCAGGTACAACGGGGGCCTCCAACAACAACAACAACAACAGCCACAGCGACGCGCATCCGCGCTCGCAAGAGCGGATGCGACTGCATATGAGCTTAGAAATCGGGCTGTCACCGCCGGGTAGTGCATGAGAAAAGGCGCACGCATGAGAAGCACGCTACCGCGGTGAATGCTAGCACCCAAGTGCACTGCCAGAGCGCGCACGGCCGCTCACCCATGGATCAAGCCGGCCTAGCGCCTGTCCAGTCCAGCCGCCCGTGTTCTGAGGGCACCCCGGAGACGTTTTCATCGTGAGTCGATCTCTCTCCTGTCCGCACCTCCGTCCATTGTTTTCCCTGCGCAGCGATACTCTGCATTGTTTGCCCTGCTGCAACCTGCTGCAGCCTCGTCGTTGCCCGCTCGTGGAGTGCATAGACGCCCTCGTGCCGACCCAGGACACAACTCGCCGGCCTGCATAGCCCCAGCCGACCTCCGGAGACGCCCATCGACCTCCCGCTCACCGCACCGCAACCTACCTGCAGCGTCCGCCCGCACCTCCAGCTGCTGCACCCGCACCCGCACCCTACCATCCCATCCACAATGGCGAGCGGCAGCACCTCCTCCAACGTCGTCGGCGTCCACTACCGCGTCGGCAAGAAGATTGGCGAGGGCTCCTTTGGCGTCATCTTCGAGGGCACCAACCTGCTCAACCAGCAGCAGGTTGCCATCAAGTTCGAGCCGCGCAAGAGCGATGCTCCCCAGTTGCGCGATGAGTACCGCACGTACAAGATCCTTGTGGGCTGCCGTAAGTTCTTTCGCTGCCCCCTATTATCCGCCCTGATGCCGCCCGTTCGAGCGAGGGAAGGCACGGTGTGTATGTTGGACTTTGCCTTGGCATGCATCCACATGTACACTCCGCGTTGGCTATTGAGCGTGTCTGGTCTGTAGCGTCCTTGACGCTGCTGCCGGCTTCCCAATGGCTCTGTCGCTGCCCTACCTAACGCGGCTGCCTACCGATTATTCGGCCCCCAAGCATCTCGAATAATTCAACTAACACGATGCAGCCGGGATTCCTAATGTTTACTACTTCGGCCAGGAGGGTCTGCACAACATTCTAGTCATCGACCTGCTCGGTCCCAGTCTGGAGGACCTGTTTGACCACTGCAACCGGAAGTTCTCGATCAAGACCGTCGTGATGGTTGCCAAGCAGATGGTGTGTATATCCAAAGCTCACTTCATTTTCAATGTCTAACGTGCGTGCAGCTGTCGAGAGTTCAGACCATTCACGAGAAGAACCTCATCTACCGCGATATCAAGCCTGACAACTTCCTTATTGGCCGACCGGGCTCTAAGAGCGCTAATGTAATCCACGTTGTCGACTTCGGTATGGCTAAGCAGTACCGTGACCCAAAGACAAAGCAGCATATTCCGTACAGGGAGCGCAAGTCCCTCTCCGGTACGGCGCGTTACATGAGTATCAACACCCATCTAGGACGCGAGCAGTCCCGCCGAGACGACCTGGAAGCTCTGGGTCACGTCTTTATGTACTTCCTCCGTGGCGGTCTCCCATGGCAAGGCCTGAAGGCCGCTACCAACAAGCAGAAGTACGAGAAGATTGGCGAGAAGAAGCAGACAACCCCCATCAAGGACCTGTGCGACAGCTTCCCTGGTATGTATACACGTTCTTGTCGTCACTGAACACAGCTAACAAATAACAGAGGAGTTCAACAAGTACCTCAGCTACGTCCGCAACCTTGGCTTTGAGGACACACCCGACTACGACTACCTGCGCGAACTCTTCACCCAGGCGCTCAAGAGTACTGGCGAGGTTGAGGACGGCGAGTACGACTGGATGAAGCTGAACAATGGAAAGGGCTGGGAGGTAATGAAGTCCCATCCCTCGGCAGTTCAACAGATGCACCATTCCAACGTCCACCAGAACTCCTCCACCGCTGTCAACGTCCATGGCCAGCCTCACAGACAGCAGAAGACGCACCTGCCCGTCGACCACCACCGTTTAAACGAGCCTCTCCCAAAGCCCGGAGCGACACGAGTCCAGCCCGGAAGAAGCCCAAGGGACTCCGCAGCGCGTGGAGCGGAAGTGAAGAAGAGCATGGGCGAGCTAGCACCACCCGACGCGGCCTCGAACCAGGCTCAGTTCCAGCACAGCCAGCCCAACCTGAACCAGACTCAGAACCGCGCGACACCCGCACAGAGCCCCAACGCTCAGCAGCCGAGGCGGCAGGAGCCTGAGAAGGAGGGCTTCATGCAGAAGCTCTCCAAGATACTGTGCTGCGGTGGAAGCAGCAACTAGTGGAGCTGCTGTCCCATCTGATTTCCTGCGTATTGCGTTGCATCACGGAGTTCGTTCATTGAGCGGACTTATCAGCCACGTCTTTTCCTGTATAGGTATTTTGTAATGATTGATAGACGGGATCGAAATCTCCTTCCGGTATCTTAGGTTATACTCTCACGACGACCGAACCACCTCGACGCCAGCCTGGATCTCTTCTTTTCATCATCATCATCTTCTTCTTCACACCCGGCTTTCGCCTGCACGAGCTGCACCCGCACAGCAGCTTGTTCTCCGGAACCCGTTTGCACTGGCGTTCGCGGCGTTACGTCCTTTGGCGGTACGAAGTTGGCATGTCATTTATCATCATTACCAGTTCATGTTTGTTTGGTAGGAGAAAAACATAGCATGTAAAGGAGTCTCTTTCGCTGGGGCCTGTCTGTCTTGTGGAAGAGCGATGGGTCCGGCATGTTTTAGTTAGATGACAGGAGCAATTAGAGACAAAACTTTCCATTTCGGATGCCCAACGTTGACAGTGGTGTACTCTTAGTTCAGCTGACTCAACGACGACTATCAGCTGATGGCTACAAGCACGCGAGTACTGTAATCTGATCTGCGACTGTTCGTCATCAGCACTTCAATTCGCCCATCCGCACTGACTATCTCAGTATTTCTAACCCCTCCGCACCCTCGGTACCATCTCTCGGCCCAAGGTACATGATATCATGCAGACACTGTCTCCAAACCTCACCTCCCCTCTCAACACCCAGATCGCTTTCATCTCCCAGCGACTCCAAGCGCCACCAATACTGAACCTTGACTAATAATCCAGCTTCGGGCCCTTCATCCCACAGATCAACGCGCATCCCAGTCCACCCTTCGGCCTCCGCTCTCGCGCTCAACTCCACTGGTGTCACTCCAAGGGCCGCTGTTGCCGCGGTGTCGCCGAACTTGTGTTCAGACGCACGCAAGGGTCGGATCGTGTATCTCCCCATGCCCTCAGTGACATGCCCTGCTCTTGAGCAATCAACATGGCCTTCGGACCCGGCACTGTGCTCAGGTGGCACCTCGGCCTGCTGGGCGTCTTGCAGGTACTGCGCGATTTGCAAGCGGCTTGTTGCGCTGTAGGAGGGGGTGGGACGGCAGCTTTGCAGGCAGGTTGAGGAGAAGAAGAGCGCTTTTATGGCGATGGAGGGGGTGTGGCGGTAGGCATGGTACAGGGCTTTGATGTGCTGCTCGAGGTCCTGGGGCAGTGATTCGGCCATGGCGAGTGGGTTCGGTCCTGTGTCTGTGGTCGATGTCCCTGACGGTACGTACGGGAGGTAGTCAGAGATTACAAGTTCGGTGTTCGCGACCAGACGGATCTTCTGGGGGCTACAGTTACTTTTGTATTGTAGCTAATCTGCCTGGCAAAGTGAGAGTGCGCCTTTGCCTGTTGGCATGTCTTGTATGGACTACAGGGTTTTGTTCAAGCAAGTCAGCATTGGCTGAGGTCAGATGTGTCCCGGATAGCCCAGATGATCAATCACAACACCACAGAAGAGCAATTGCGCCTAGACACAGTGTATGTTGTGTTTGTAGATACCGAAATTCGGCAGAGGCTGAGCGCAGAGTGCATCGAGTCCCAGCCCTGCTGACTACTATCGAGGTAGGCTTCATCGTGGCTCAAGGAGTATTGCATGAATCAGAGACGTCATCAGAGTACGAAGAGCATGCAGATGAGTACTGAGTGTCCCCAATGATGGTTGCTGCCTGGCGTGGTGTTGGAAGTAAGAGCCGAAGTCGCCGGCTGCCGTGAAAGTGACATGGATGGCCTTGAGCTTGGCAACCGCCGCCATCCCGCAATTCGTCGCGCGCGACTGCGCGAATCCAACATTTGAACACGCTCACGACACCCCTGCAAATCCATCGACCACGCTCCTTTCCACCACTTCTACGCCGCCAGATCGAATCGAAACACAATCGCGATGGCGTCGAATCGCGATGTGCGCGATATGCTGGGACTGCCTGTCGGCGAGGTCGCACCCCCGTTGGCGAGCAAGAAGTCGAAGAAGGGCGGACAGACAAAAAGAATACGTACGTCGTGACGGCATGCGCGAGTTCCGCGGGGCTGAGAGATGTGCAGCTAACACGTGCGGGCAGAGGGTGTTGCGCGCGAGGTTGCGGCGCTGTATGGTGAGCGACCACCACCAGTCGCAGTCTACGAAGAAAAGAAGGCGTACCGTGCGAAGCGGCAGAGCACCGGGCCTGCAAAGAAATGGTAGGAACAGCCGATGCTGCCCTACAGGACTGCACCTGACAACGCATGCTAGGATCCAGCAACCCTTCACAAACCCCGCGCGCCTCGACGGCCTCGTGCTGAAGCACTGGCGGCGCAAACCTACAGCAGCGCCGCCGGTGCAAGAAGGCGGCGATGCAGCGATGCAAGACAGCGAGCCTGCAGACTACCTCGAGACGTGCGCCGATTACGTCAAGTACAACATCACAGTCGACATGCCAGACTTCACAGACGAGGAGTACGACGCACACCTGCGGAGCGACGACTGGAGTCGAGAGGAGACGGACTATCTGTTCGGCATAGTCAAGGACTACTCCTACCGGTGGGCTGTGGTCTGGGATCGCTACGAGTGGCAGGCGCTGAAGCGGCGGGAACGGGAGCTGGCGCAGGCTGCAAAGCAGGAGAACGGGGACGAGGACTCGAATGCCCTGGCCACGATGCCGTTTGCGCCGCCACGAGACAAGGAACGGTCGCTCGAGGAAATGAAGGCGCGCTTCTACCAAATCTCCGCAAAGCTCATGAAGCTTCGCATTCCCGAGGTCCACATGGACGCCGAGCAATACAGCCTCTACGAAACGCTATCGAATTTCAAGCCCGACATGGAACGCAACCGCAAAATGCTTGCCACAGCGCTGATGAACCGCAACATGGACGAAGTAAAGGAAGAAGAGTTCCTGCTCACAGAACTCCAGCGCATCAACATGGCCGCCGTGCGCCTCGATGCCGAACGCGAAGAACTTCGCGCCCGCCTCGACGCACCCCAAGCCAACACCTCGACGGCCGCCGGTCTGCAATCCTTCACATCGAGCACAGCACTGCAGGCGCTGTTCCAGCAGCTCTTCCAGCAGGACCGCAGTAAGAAGCGCTCCTCTGGCGGCTCCAACGCGCCCGGCCGTCTAAGCCTGAGCGCAAACGACATGATCAATACGCCCTCGGCCTCCAACTCGGCCAACAGACGCACATCCATGGCCCTCCCACCCGCCGCCCCAAGCCAAACCCCCGTCAAGACACTGAGCCCGCACCAAGAACACCGCTTCGCAGTCAGTACGCACGACCGCCTCACCTCCGGCGTGACCTTCGGCTCCGATAAGCTGCTCAAAATGCGGCAAGCCAAATCCAACGTGCAAACGCAGAAAATCGCCTCGGCGCTCCAGGAGCTCGGCGTCCCTGAGATCATCCCCATCCCCACCAGCAAAGTTGCCGACGTGTTTGAGCAGCTGGTCGCCAAAGTGGGCCGTCTGCTCGACGTGCGCAAAGTCAAGGAGAAGGAAATGGGCGAGTGCCGCGTCCTGTTGCGCATGAAGGCCGTACGGGACGGCGGCGTCAAGCACGAAGGCGACGCCCACGCCGCCACGGACCGGAAACCAGGCGATGCTGATGCGGATACGCCCCCGCCCGACTCGAACGAAGACCACGACGACGACGCCGACGCCGACGACGATACCGGCGTGCAGAACACGCCTGCCCACGCCGACAGAGATGATGCGGATGATGACGATGATGAGGACGAGGATGACGCCGAGGGCGAGGACGATACGGGCGCCCGGAATAGTCCGATGGGTGATGTCGATGCCGAGGGTGAGGATGAGAGTGCGGCGCAGACGAGTCGCGCGACGAGCCTGGGGCACGGGCATAAGAGGAGTGCTAGTGAGCTTAGTGAGGGGAGTGCGCCGAGCGAGAAGAGGGCGAGGAAGTAGGCTCATAGTCTACGGTGGGGTATTGTTATAGGCATAGCGAGGCGTTTGGATTGTGTTTACTTGCAGACTGAGGTTTCTTGGGGCTGCAATGACTTCACACCTGGAAGTCGCTCTCCTTACAACTTTGGCGGGTGAGTCAGTACGTCGGGCTGTATATGTGTAATGCACAAGCCTACTCGTTGTTTCAATGTGTACTGCAATGCATGAGGGCAACATGTGAAGCAAGTTTAAACGTTGTACGTTTATATTTCGTTTTCAATGTTACAAATCGCCATAATTGCACTTAACATTGTACACTCCGTTCGCCGGAAAGCGATGAACCATGGCCAGCAACGACTTCCCACACACCAGCCAGCCGACTGATGGCAGCCATGCGTCCAAATCACATCATAGGGCATACATAGGCTTCCCTGCGGGATTGAGCCGTGAAGCCTAGGTCGACCCTCATCTTACAACTTCCTATCGTGGTCCTCCTCGTCGACGCTCTTGTTGGAACTGGAGGTGGTGCTTTGCTTCTCGAGCTCCTCGCCAATGGCGCCGTGGAGCTCCTCTTCGAAGACGGGTTCGGTCTCGATGGTCTCGAACTTCGTCTTGAAGTCCTTGAGCTGGTTGGTAGAGGAGTTACTGCGGCGGCGAGCATTGTTCATGTTGTAGGGCATGTCTTCAATTTCATCGCCGTCTCGGCCCCTGGCCGATGTTAGCACCGATCAGTTCAGCGGAGGATGCAATTGTGTCCCGGCGCGCAATGGATATTCAAAGTTGGCCATGGAGGCAGCCGATTGACTGAAGATATGACTGCACATACCAATTACCCTTTCCACTACCATCCTTCTTGGTCTTGGTAGGGTCAGTGTCGGCATGACCTGACTTGGCAAAGTAACGGGGAAGCTTCGACTCACGCTCAGCACTGCCATCTGCAATGCCTGCGTGGTCACGGTCAGTCCACTTGTGAGAGCGAGTCACTGTCAAGTGTCAGTATGATCGGTCACTCTTTGTCCGAGGAATTGAGTGTGGGTGTCCAGGTAGAAGCTCAATGTGCAAGTACATGGTTAATGATCAATGAGAAGGCAACCACTTACTGTTTGGTGAGGGTTGAGATGATTGAGCACGAGTTGTGTAAAGTAAGAGTCAAAAGCGGGCAGTGAGAGGTTGAAGTAGTCAGACACGGGGAGCTCGGAGTTCGGAGCTTGAAGTTATCAGTGGGTCTGTATGGTCACGTAAGAATGGTCTCGTGATGTCTATGGCGTAGCTGCGTGGAGCCATTTCGATCAGCACACGCGAGTAGCACGTACCTCACGATGCAAGAGTCAAAGACACAACGGTGACGATTGAGAGTGACTGTTTAATTAATTGTTGCAAATTGCGTGCTGGACAGCTTGACGTGAGGTGAGATCAAGGGAAGGTGCAAGAGCACGCGAGCTTGAGCGAGCGGGGTCAGGCGTGACTTCCCTTATAACACCGTTAGCAGTCGGTCCCTGTGAACAGCCATGGAAACACTTGGAAACTTCGCAGCCTGCCCCTGGCAACAGTGGCCAGCATTCCGGCCCGTGTGCAGTCGTTCCACGCGTGTGCTACAGTTGGTTCCTGAGCCTGGGGTGACAGTCGACAAGGTTCTACGTCATTCTCTCCTCGACGCATTAGAGACGTAGGGACAGTCAGTGTATCAAAGCACCATCGAATGCTTCTCTCGGCGCCGCGTAAGAGCTCCGATACTTGTTCGAAAACAGCCCGAGTCGTCGAAACCTAGCCCCTCACAATAGCTGAGCATGAGAGGAACTCGCCTCTGCCTCACCGGCTGTCTCCTGAGGTCTTTCTGCGGCGCTTCCCCAGGTTTTACTACTGCAACAAGGTGGGCCTAGTGGAATGCTGCCGACGCTTTGCCAGGTAAGCCGAGTGCGGCCCTGTCGCCTAATGGTCAGCCAATCGCATCACTCAACCGACTGATGACTTATAACACGCCACAGAAGTGAAGTGCTTTCTCCGGCCGCCGGCAGGAAATCGCGAACTTTAGTCATGCGCGGCATTATCGCGAAGTTGATTGCTCAGCGACCAAGACATCCTTTTGATTTTTACTCTGCCTCCCCTCTCAACTCGCGACTGACGTTCTTCACGACCAGACGGATTTCGCCCACCCCACTACCCCGCCATGACTTCACGAACACTCATTATCGCGCCGCCCTCAGTTGCGGCGCACCCCGAGAAGCTGAACAGCATATACGAGATCCATGACCGCTCTTCAACAGACCTGCAGATGCTTGACCGCATTGCGGCAGGTCTGGCAAACCTCCCTACGTCCACTTATGACGTGGTTCTCCTCCTCACCGACGCCGCTGGCACATCGCGCGAAAGCCACGCCCTCCTCGTCCGCGACGTTATGCACAAGATTGTCGGCGCCCTGAAGACTGGTGGCATATTTAAGAGCCAGGACGGTGCTCTGCAGGGTTCAGAGAAGACTGAAGCCATTCTCGCAGGCCTGGTCGAGGGCACAGAGGGCATGACCAAGCCCGCACAGGAGGAGCCAGTGTCGATACCCTTGAAGTTTGGCAGGAAGAAGTCAGCGAATGGAGCAAACGGCACAAACGGCGTGGATCGCAGCACCAGCGGCGCCGTCCAGGAACTCAACGCAGACGGCTCTGTCCCGCTGAACCTGAACCGCATCAACCTGAACGGCAAGCGACCCTCACCTGAGCCCGTTTCTGCAAAGCCTTCAGGCGTAGGCTTTGTCGACTTCAGCGACGATCTCGACGATCTCATCATCACCGGCGAAGACGACGACCTGATCGACGAAGACGAGTTCATCACAGAAGAAGACATGGCCCGCCCTGTCATCCAGCGTGTGTAGTCTCTACATTCCTTCCTTATCCACTCACTGACATGTATCAGCCGCCGAATGCCGCCCCAAGCCTGGCAAGCGTCGCCGCGCCTGCAAAGACTGCACCTGCGGCATGAAGGAGCGACTCGAAGCCGAAGACGCCGCGAAGCGCGCCGACGCCGACAAGAAGCTTAACACAATGAAATTTGGAGCCGACGATCTGCTCGACGAGGTGGACTTCACAGTCCAGGGCAAGGTTGGCAGCTGCGGAAACTGCGCACTTGGCGATGCGTTCAGATGCGATGGTTGCCCGTACATTGGTCTGCCCGCGTTCAAGCCTGGCGAGGAGGTCAGACTGCTGAACAACGATATTCAGTTGTAGATGACAAGAGCGACATGTGCATGGATGGCGTTTGGGATATACCATGGCGATATGAAGGAGTTTAAGGCATGGTAGTGCGCATAAACAGGCGTAGGCGCCTCTGCATTAGACTAAATTAGACGAAATGAAACGAATCAAAACTGCAATTTGTACCATCATCCTTATCTCTTGGGAGGCATTCAACGTGGAACCAAAGCGGTCTCGCAACTCAATAATACGATTGGCAACTACAGAGCGGTACACTTAGCCTTTCTTCCACAGTCGTTCTTCAGTCAAAAGTCACTGCAAATGCACTGTCACAACAATATTGCTTACATACAACGGGCCCGTCAAATTAGATCAACACTTCCCTCCCGCCGGTCAAAAAGTTATTCATGGACTCTACGAGCATGTAACAGTGTTCACGTAAATAAGCGCAAGCGTCGTCCCAAAGGCCTTATGCTTTTGGATTGAACTCTGAGGCATACATTGATCTAGCTACACAGTTATCTAGCTATAAAGAGGGATATCGAGATTCACAAAACACCGCCGCAAGACCAATCCACCATCCACGACAAGCCCACTCACACAAACACCTTCACATCATCCCTCTCCTTCTCCCAGCCCCACACGCTACCCCTACTTATCATACTCTTCAGCCCCTCGCCCCACGTCCTCATTCCCTTCCCTGGCGTCTCAGCTCGCTCAATGTCCACGCTCGCACCCACCTCGCTCAGCGGGTTGCGCCTTCTCTCGCCATTCAGTTCGGCCGCGCTCGACCCGGACGGATACAGACCCAGACCCGCACTTTGCCTGCCAGGTACACCAGACGGTGCCTTCGAGATACGCCGACCGGACACAGGCGGGGCGTCGAAGACCATACTGCTGCTTCTGAGCGTCTCGTCGCCATAATAGATCAAGTTGCCTGACAGATCGCGGGTGACCGAGGAAGCTTTCGCCTTGTTTTCTGTTTTTGCGGCAAGTGTAGGTGTGGCGATGGCCTCGCCGATACTGGTAGTGTCTTCGGTGACGTTCGGGTCGAAGAACGGGAACGCAGAGGATTGTGAGCGTGAGTGTCCGCGAGGCGTACGTCTGTCACCCGGCACGCGAGATTGGTTGCGGGAATGCAGTGAGCGGCGTGAATGGCGCTCGATAGTGGAGCCAGTGTTTGATCCAGCCCGTGAAACTGGGCGGGCCTGTGGTGCGCGCAGGATGGACTTGCGCGGAACGGCGATCGCTTGTGAGTTACGAGCCAGGTTGTTTGAGGTAGGTCGCACTGGTGACAGTGCAGCGCGAGAGATTACCTTCGATTCTGGGATAGGGGTGATCTTGCCGAGAGTGTAGGTGGATGACATGTTCTCCTTGCCGCCGTGCTCTTTGGCTAGGTAATGTGGTGTTGGCTCGCGTTCGCTTGTGCGCTTCAACTCACGGCCATCGTTTTTGTGTTGACTGTTGCGCTTACTGCTCCTCTTCTCACGTAGAGCGCTTCTTCTTGAGTCGAGATTCAGTGGAGGCAGCATATACTGACCAGGCTTGACTGTCGTCCTCTTCCCATAGCCTTCAATGTCGTCCTCTTCGTCTGTGTAGACGCTCTCGCTCAGATCCGCATTGTCGTAGATTTCAGAGCCTGTGAGGTCATTCAAACTAGCTTTCAACTCCGATGCGAGGAGACTCTTGCGAGTACTGGCTCGTCGAATCATTATAGTGCTAGCGGTAGGCATGGCTGATGTAGGCCGAGGCGATGATCTGGCTTTCTTCGCTTCTTTCGCCAAAGATTTTGTGGACCGGTGCTTGCGCAGACTACCTGGGAACCTTGACTCTGATTTTCTCTCAGAAGGCGTGCCAGGCACCTCTTTCTCTTTGCCTTCCTCAACATCATCATTAGGCTTGACGATAGTGTTGGCTCTCGAAGGCGAGACGAAGTTTCGCGATCTCTTCTGCTTCTCTGTAAGGAATGCGGGCGGCGATCTATAGCTCGAGGACAAGGCACGGTAGCCAGCGCTGAAGAACGGTGACTGAGCTGAAGCTCGTTTCCGTATGTAGGAACTGCGCTTGTCCTCCATTGTGCGGCGATCGCCCAGGCTACTGCGGGTTGATGACGGCACTACACGTATGCTGTGGCGCTCTTCTGTTGGAGTTGTCACTTTCGGTCGGCAGGATCGAGTGGTTGGTGCTTGAGGGCAGGCTGTGGGTACAGTAGACAGACTGCTCGTACGCCGAGAGTACGAACTCGAGCTCATGGCTCGGTGCAGTGACCCGAAGTTGTTGTTACTCCTCGATGGGGAGTAGGTGTGGCGCCCGTGTCCCTGGCGTATCTGTCAGTACAGACTCATCAAGCAAAGGTATCTTGTCGGTATGCGAAAGACGATAGAAGGGACGGTATGTGCTTACTAACAAGATGTTAGCACTCAGTCTTGAAAAAGGGTTTCAACACGTACCCATGCCTGTTATGCGTCGATTGACAGGAAGTCCTGAGCTTCGGTGGATCTGATCCCGATATACAGTTGTAGTCCGGCGTTTGTGTTTTCGGAAGGAGCCTGAAGAGTTTTGCGACGTTCGTTTCGCTAGCTCAACAGCAATCTTCATCGAGTCGGCTGGGCGATCTGATGGTGCAGAGTTGTTGTTGATGTAGCCCCATGAAGACTCGCCGAAGTCATCCAGTATGCGGGTGTCGCCGTCATTCATAGAGTCTGTCGCTGAAACACTATCTCTGCATTCGTGAGGTAGATTGACATCGATCTTCGGCGCATGTTCGGGAGTTCGCTCCAAGTAGGAATCATCGTGGTCTTTGCCCTTCTCGAGGTCTTCCTCTTCAATATCTGGCCAGCCGATGGGGATGAACATCGGTCTTGAAATCTCGGACTTTCTTGGGCTTCTTGGGCTTCCGGGCTTGGGACTTGAATGGCTCTTGGCCTGCTTCCTTTTTCGACATATACAGAAGATGCAAGCAGCGAGCAGTACTGCGCCGCAGATGGACGCAAGAACGATGCCTACAATAACGCCTTTACGTTGACCGCTCGTGTCTGTTTTGGTAGTATCGAATGTGTCACCATGGCCAGATCTTGTGAGATCGTTGTTGGCTGTGGAGTCTGCTGTAGCCAGAAGTGTGATGTTGAACGGCTGAGATTCCTCAAGGCTTCCGTCCTTGGATGTGGCCGCGATGGTGCATAGTACAACCTGCGGTGATATATCTGTAGGGACTGTGCCGAAAATCGTAAATGTATTTGGATCGAAATGCATGTGATCCGACAGCGTTGCGAAGTCAACCGTTACGACTTCGTCATCTTTGGCCATTATTGAACGTGAGAGCCGGGACTTGAAGAGCTCTCCCAACGTGATGTTCAGAGTGCCGACAGTGCCGGAGAACAGCTCTGAGACGACATTCAAGCGTATGGTGTGCTGAGCCAAGTCGCCATATATGTCGTTCGTCGATATAGTCAGGTCTTGGGACGAGAGCTCGGTAGGTGCCTTTCCAGATATGTCGAAAGAACTGCCGTCGAAGGCCAGCCAGTCCGGTAATTCAGCGGCCGACGATTGTATGTCTCTATCGCTTATAGGGGACTGATCCAGATAGAGCTTACTTTTCAGGCCAGTGATGTGGACGTCTTCGCCCTTGGTGACGTTCAAAGTTTGCATGGCTGGTTGAAAGTAGAACTCATGAACGCTGTTCGATAGCGCGAACTGTATAGTGGCGGCAGCGTACCCTGGTTTATCCGAGGCAATCAAGAGTACACCAAAGAATTGCGGTATGCTTGTAGGCGGAGCCGTTCCGGCGAGACGCAGCGTAGATGGGTCGAAGCTGATCCAAGCAGGCAGTGGAGTGTGATCAGAGAGAGTCGCGAAGTAGGACAGTTTGCTGCCCGAGTCAAACAGGTCTGAAGGAAAGACTATCTCGAAGTCTTGAGATGCCTTGATCGCGAGAGTCGTCGGACCGGACAAGGGGCCAGCTGCTGATAGAGCTTGGGAAATGTTCGCGTTCACTTGTGGCCCATCGTCTTTGGTCACAACCAAGGTTGATTCCATGTTTGCGACAGCTCCAGCCGATTCAGCTGCAGTAATCGTAAAGGATGCGGTGCCGACATCGCGCGCTCCAGGTATTCCAGAAATGGTACCAGTCTTTCCATCGATCGAAAGCCAGGAAGGGCCGTCGTTCAAAGAGTACGCAAGGCTGCCTGAGTCCGACTTGAAAGTTGTTGGCGCGAACTGGAACGAGTACGATTCGCCAATATGTGCGATCGGTGGGAATTGAGAGTTAAACGGATAGCTGACTTGTGGTGCTGCGCCAACGATAGCGAGCAAAGCAGCGAAGGCCGCGATGCGCACCGCCATAGCACTGAATGTCTGTCAGCTAGTCCGGGTCCAAGTCACGGAATTCTTACAATAGTGACGCTGCCATAGCAACAAGTCACAGGTGTCGGTCGTCGCAGAAGTGAGTGTAGATCTTGGGAGCAGACATGTTGAAGGCCTTTCGTCACTGACAGCCATCTCTTTCCGAGCCGTGGAATTCGTCGTCGCGCTTGAACGCGTGGTCGCGTCGCGGTACCGTCCGCCTTACGTGCTGGTGGAGAGATGGCAAAGGAATGTGAAGGTCGCGAAGGAGCAGAGGGGTAGTGACTGCAAGGGAGGTTCATCCTGCCACCTCAGCATACTTGAGACCAGCCATGAATTGCGCAAAACCGAGGTCTCTGCACTCATTCTACGATGGCCAACTCCATTTTGACTGCTGTTCGCCCAGGGCCGTAATAGTCTGGGAGCCGCTCAACTTGCTGGAACCCGCAAGACGCGTACAGAGCCCTGGCTGGAGCGCGAGCCTCATCAACCCACAGAAATATTGTTCGACAGCCTCCCTTATTCATTTGGTGGGAGAGGGAATGTACGAGACATCTGGCGATACCTTTACCCCTCTCTTGCTCGATGGTGGCCAGCTTGTGTAACCAGGCCAGACTTTTCTGTCTTTGAAACACGAGGTAGCCGACAGCCTCCTGACTTCCTTCCCTTGAAGCCAAAATGAGGCCAATGTTCTTCTTCTTCAGCTCAATACCGTAATCAAAGGCCTCGCTCGATGGAAAGATCTTCTTTTCGAGCTTGGCTACCTTTGCTGCCAAAGCCTCACGGTCCTTCGGTAGGCATGGACTGATTACTTGCAGGATAATGCCTGACGGTACAGTGACTGTATGATTGGTGTTCGGCATCGCTTTTTACTATCAGCGCTGAAGTAGGCTCACGCCGTCCGGCAACTGGAGCAGAGAAAGTCAACGGTAAGCCGCGTGTGAGTCTTGAGAAATCGGGAGGTAGTCAGCAACTTTCTGCGAATGTCTCGCAATTCAAGAAACTCTCCGGAGGCTACAGTTATTCTATCGTTATAGCCGACTTCTCCTGCTACTGGAGAGACTGCGTGAAAGTCGTGTGGTGGTGGAGCGTTTATTCAACGGGAAGCCGCGTTTGCGTACCACGCAGGATTAACCGGCAGTGTCTCTGAGTCGCCCTTGGTGGCGAAGTGCAGTCCTGGTGGTATACAATACTCTGTGTACGTCGTGGTGTAGGGTCGGCGAAGAGGTGGGTGCAGAAAAGCTTGATTGGTGGAGCCTCGCCCGTGACAGCGCGCCAACGATTTGCGTATATCGTCTCGACGCGTCTATCGCTCCTGCACGACAGAGCAACTGCCGCCTAGAGAAGTCCGGTAAACAACGATGATTTTGCGAACGTCCGAGTCATCACCTCTCATCGTTTGCGTACAGCGGTAGCGCCAAAGTTTGTTGCAACTATCAGCGATCTGCGCATGGTTCTCAAAATGCCCGGAAAGAGGAAGAGACCGTATTCGAATGTTGACTTCACGTTGAAGAGGGTGTTCAAGAAGCCATGTTTCCGGTACGTCAGAGACTCTAAGGCTTGAGGACTCGTCCTTATACACTCAAGTCCTCTGCAACGCGAAGTTATCATGGCGACATTAGAGGGCGAAGATGTCTTTCTGCAAGCAGCTACATCATTTGGCAAAAGCCTGTGCTACCAGCTGCCAGCTGTGGTCGATCTCGGCAGTATGTCAAGTCACCTGGAGAACGTGATCAGATGCTGACATCCTAGTTACTATTGTCGTTTCTCCGCTTTTGGCGCTCATGGTAAGCTAATATGCTCAGTAATGGGATGTGGAGTTGACATGCTCAGAACAATCAAGTCGCGTCTATGCGCAACTCACGCATCAAAGTCGAGACAGTCAACAGCACAACTCAACGACATGAGCGGGAACGCATATTGGCAGACCTCCAATGTGGCCATCCTTTGACCAGGCTCCTCTACGTAACTCCAGAGTACTGCGTAACAGACCACTTCCGCAAAATACTCCGCCTCATTCATTCGCAGAAAGAGCTCGCACGTGTAGCAGTCGACGAGGCCCACTGTGTCAGTGAATGGGGCCACGACTTCAGACCATCGTTTCAACAGCTCTCCTTCTTCAAGCTGGAGTTTCCGGACGTCCCAGTCATATGCCTCACAGCCACAGCGACCTCCCGCGTGCGCGACGACATCATCAAGACTATGGCTCTCGATCCTCTCAAGTTACGCGTCTTCCGTATGAGCACCAGCCGCCCTAATCTGCACTACGAAGTACGTTTCAAGTGCGATGCAGACGACCACTACACCGACTTTCTCTCCTGGCTCAAGAAGATCCACGACCGTCGCGCCAACTCGGAGCGAGCCAGCCAGCTTGCCACCCAGCAACAACGCACTAATAACGTTTCTGGAATCATATATACCCTCTTTCGCAAAGATTGCGAGTCACTCGCCGCGCGCCTCCGCAGCGACGGCATCGGCGCAAAGCCCTACCACGCCGGACTTCCTCACACGGAGCGCACCGACACGCTGCACGGCTGGGTCGCCAACAAAGAAGGCTACGACGTCGTCGTCGCCACAACAGCATTCGGCATGGGCATCGATAAAGAAGACGTCCGCTTCGTGGTGCACTGGCAGATACCCAAGTCGTTCGAAGGCTTCTATCAGGAAGCCGGGCGCGCTGGCCGAGACGGCAAAGCCAGCATGTGCATACTGTATTACGGTCGGGAAGACCGTGACCGTGCTGCGTCGCTTATGGCGAGAGATCAGGCGAGGCAGCCGACGAAGGGCGACGGAAGGGCTGCGCAGCGGCAGCAGATTCTCAATCGCGCGAAGAGCTTGCAGGAGCTTGTCGACTACTGCGAGGCGACGAATAAGTGCCGGCATAAGATTATTGCGAGGTATTTTGGCGATACGGAGGATCCGCCGTGTGACTTTGCGTGTGACTGGTGCAAGGATGCGGAGGCGCTTGTCAGGAGGAAGGAAAAGGGGTTGGCAAGCGAGGAGTGGTGCAGTACGCAGCGAGAGATGGGCAGGTATGAAGGGGATTACGATGAGTATGACTGAGAGAGCGAGAAGTGTCTGAGCGTTGTTGCATGATGCATGGGACTGGCGTATGACCAATATGCGCAGTGCTTTACTACGACATAATGATTCAGTGAAGACAACAGAAAGTATCAGAAGAACACAAGTCGTTATTTCGGGCGCTCTAGAGGAGAACCATGGTCATCTCTTCGTTTCAGATTCTGAAGTGGCATCTGTCAGCCACCAGATCATACTCTACATGCCAACGTCTCCCTATCTCACCTGAACGCCCCCAATGCATCTTTTCGTTACAGTTGTGTAGGACGAGAGCACCGTGTGAGCTCTCTACAGCATGCCTCAACCAATGATCAAGGCAGCGCTAGGCACCAAGCCGGCCTCCTTGAGCGTCATACCAAAGTCACTCTTGTCATACGTCTTCTTAGGGAAGTTGATGGTGAAGGTGTTCACCGTTGTGCCGTCCTGCTCTAGCGCATGCGCAACCTCAAATAGCGTTGTGTCGACCGGAAAGGTTTTGGTGACACGTCCACCAGGTGTCTGCAGCGCCAGACGTGCCTCTGTGTATGCGCTCGCGGGCTTGCTCGTCGTAGGTCCAGAAGAGATGGGGCCCTTTTGCTCTTGGACCGGAGGCGGAGCCTGGCCAGCACGCGCTGCCTTCTCAACCTCAGCCTTCCTCTTACGCTCCTGCTTGTCTGCTTCGAGCTTAGCCAGCACGCGCTTCTTCGCTTCCTGGTCTGCGAGCTTCTCTGCACGCTTAGCCTGCGCCTCCTTGATTTGCTCCTTCTTCTGCAGATCCTCCTTGATGTCCTGCGATTCCTTTGTCGACTTCATGCGGATCTGCTCGTTCCTCTTGCGGTCCTCTTTATCCTGCTCTGCCTGCGTGGCACGCTTGAGCGCCAGCTTCTCCTTCAGCTCTTGGAGACGCTGCTTCTTCTCCTCCTCGGTGAGCGGCGCGATCTCTTCGGTTGATTCGGCGAAATTCTCGTGGCCGGTCTTGCTGCCGTGGAATTCGGCCTGCGCTACGGAGCGGAACTTCTTGCCACAGTCTTCGCAGACGAGCGACTTGGCTTCTTCGCCAGGCTGCAGTGCGGGTGGCTCTTCGGCGGCGGAGGCTTGCTCGGCCTTGATCTCGTCGAGAGGGCGGTCTTGGTTCTTCTCGATCCAGTCGAGGGCGCCTTGCAGGTTACCGCTGGCTTTGAGGGCGAGAGTGGCGCGCTCGGGGTCAAAGCCCATGGCGACGAGCTGTTCTTGGTCGGACATAGTGATGTGGCGATGTAGTGTGTGTGGTGGTGAAGATGGATGCGCTGTAGCTTTACAGCGAGCCGTGGAGGTTTTTGAGCTAGGCAGAGCTTGACAAACAATTCTAGCAACCTAGTGAAACGTTTGCGTTTTTTATTGCAAGATGGTGTAAGTAAGTCGGAGCTTATGCGGAGTGGTAGCTCAAGTAGTAGGTGGGGTCCAGGGAACCACGGGTGATCTGTGGAGTATCTCGCACCTTCCACGGTAGATCTGCAGGTGAAGCGCGTGGCACAAGGTGTACCGAATAACACGGTTGATATTTGCTGGTTTCACCTGCACAAGCTCAGACGTGTGAACGTGGCCAAAGAGTTCCAAGTAAGCTGCGATGCCGCAATTCCGGCGTGCGACGATGACGAGTTCGCGGTCTAAGACAGGGACTAAACACTGTGACGTCGGGGTTGGCTAGATCCATCACGGCAAGCGAGACAACAGCCCTCCCCTTCACATCCCCTCTACCACGTCCACCACCAGCACCACGCCTGAACACCCTTAATCCTAGCAAGCACCCCTGACCTGCCTCCGCGGATTTCACACGTGCCCATTGTCCAGAACACGCCTTTGTCGCATGCGCCGTACAACGTAGCCGCGGTACTGCAACAGCCACGATTACCAATCCCACCCGCCGCCTCCCTCGCACCATCGCCATGTCTGTCGAGCTCGACCCCGTAGAGCTTGGGTTCAAGCGTGAGCATTGGCTGCATCTGCTGGCGTACACACATACTGAAAGCGCCAGGTCCCTTCCAGCAAGAGGTATCGCAGACGCTCCGTCTCAAGAACCCTCACTCGGACCCCGTCGCGTTCAAGGTAAGCCCACATGGACACTGTCACAACATGCAGAGTGTACCATGTAGACTGGCAGCTGACAGTTGCAGGTCAAAACCACCGCCCCCAAGCAGTACGACCAGCCCACCAAGCTTCCTCCCGGACCTCTAGGCTAACAACGGCCTTCTAGATACTGCGTGCGACCGAACAGCGGACGCATCGAGCCTGGGCGAGATGTCGAAGTTCAAAGTACGATCACAACACACTGCGCACTTCCGCGAAGCCCGGCGGCCATGAGTTAACACGTACGTGTAGTTCTCCTGCAGGCCATGAAGGAAGACCCACCGCCAGATGCCAAGTGCCGCGATAAGTTCCTCGTCCAGTCCGTCCTCGTTACCGCAGACAAAGAGTTCACCAATGTTGGATCTCTGGTAGGCTTCCATCACCGCGCTCACGCGACCAAAGCTTACAGCGATTGTAGTGGGCACACATCGAGCAGACTGCGAAGTCGTCCATCCAGGAGAAGAAGATTAGAGTTCTGTTCCTGTCTGCCGATGACGACTCCTCCTCCACACCTGCAAGGACCAACGGTGGCAGCCGCGACTCCATGCTCTCATCGCCCCAGTCGGAAGCTGCCGTAACCCCTATGCGCGGTCCTACAGACCAGGCGCAAGGCCCTGCTTCGCGCATCGAGGATCGCCCCGCCGGTAGTAAGAACCTCGGCGAGATTGAGCGCGAGGCCTACAACCCCGCAACCGGCTCTGGTGCTGGTGCTGGCATTCAGCAGACTGTGGCCGCAGCTGCAGCGAGTGTATCGAATGCCATCCCCACATCGCAGGCTGAGCTCCAGGCTCAGCTCGACGCGGCGAAGCAGCAGATCGCACGGTTGACACAGCAGGCCAGTGAAGGTCTCCGCCAGCGCAAGCCTGACTCGACCAGCGGCGCAAAGGGCCAGCTCGCCACCGCCACCCAGCAACAAACAGCCCCAGCAGGCGGTGTCTCTGTCCAGATCACAGCAATCTTGTGCCTGGTCAGCTTCCTTCTCGCCTACTTCTTGTTCTGAGCGTTTCTGCAATACCCGGAGTGGAAGACAAAAGCCATGCGCCTTGCGCCAACGACGAACCCGGATCTTTGACGAGACGCAGATTGTGGGGAATCAGAATGACGTATGCACGAGCACAACGAGCGTTCTGGCGACGTAGACAAGCAATGCATGCATGTTGGACGGTTTCTTTATTTCTTGTGTTTGAACTTCTGCTACACTGGAGGCCTTTGGGCGGTAATTGAGTACAGTATCGAGTACGGTTAGGAGCGGCATGGTAACGGGTGTCGAGTACTGTCGCACGAGCGTTCGATGTATCACCAATACAAGATGGCTTACCTGTTATTAAGTAAAAATGTGAGGCATTGAGTAATTGACAGCGGGTACTTCGCGCCTTGCTGAAACTTCTGAAGGCGACAAATGTAAGGCGATTTCTTTTACTCTCAAGATGCTTCGGCAATAGGGTATTGTTGACGTACGACACCTTCAGGACTGTGATTCGCTTAATTCTACGATATCTGCGTGCCACATGCAAATATTAGTCAAACGTGACTAACGCTCGCCGCGATCCTGCCGACCAAGGCCTGTCAAGCCTCAGAGTTAACGTGGAGATTGGCTTGGCAACTGACAGGAGGAACGTCAGCAGCGTTTGACGATATTTTCAAGAATGTTGTTTATGTGCATACATGGCGATCATCCACCAATGGCAGCACACTGTGTATGTGAATCGTCAAACGCATCCGGAGTCATACATCAATCCCCGCGCGCGTCATCGGCATTCCTCCCCTGGTTCGAGCGATAACGGGCTCCACTAGAATCGCTGGTTGCTTTCTGCGGCTCTCGGGCGCGTTCTGAACGTGGGCTAGTGGGGCATGCCCGTGTGGTCCCCGTTGCCGTCGCCGGAGGCAAGAGAGTCACTGTGAAGTGAGTCAAACTCTAGACTGCTCGGCGGTGAAAAACATCCACGTCCCTGGAGTGACGTTCTTCCTGTCTCTCAACCCTCCCCCCCTCATACAGCCAAGATGTGTGGTATCTTCGCGTGCTACAGGTACGTTATGGCCCTGCGACGACTGCGATTGCCCCTCCAAAACTTTCTTGTTGTGTATTCGAACAAAGACTGACAGGCGCGCAGACATCCCGATGTCCAAAAGTTCAAGCCGACCGCCCTGAAAATGGGCAAGCAGTAAGTCTCTTCCTCTCACGAGGTGACGGTGGGCTCAATCGACTGACTCTGGACAGGATCCGGCATCGGGGCCCAGATTGGAGTGAGCAACAGAAACACGAAATGCGCCGGCGAGCACGATAGCTGACAATCCGCAGGCGGCAACCACATCGCCAACGACACAAGTAAGCGCGCAGACACGATGCAGCTGGTGATTGGGTGCTGACAGCCTGCAGTCCTCGTCCACGAGCGTCTCTCCATCGTCGGTGTTGGTACGCGGTCACACGACCATATTTTTGTATCTGGGTAAATGCTTACGCTGTGCAGAGTCTGGCGCTCAGCCGCTCGTCAACAAGGCGGGAACCGTCTCGCTGGCTGTCAACGGCGAGATATACAACCACCGCATCCTGCGCAAGAGCCTCAAGACCCCCTACGAGTTCAAGACACACTCGGACTGCGAGGTCATCATCCCACTCTACCTCGAGCATGGCATCGACGCGCCCCGACACCTCGACGGCATGTTCTCGTGGGTCCTCCATGACAAGGAGAACGACCGACTCATCGCTGCCCGCGACCCCATCGGTGTCACCACATTCTATATGGGCAGGTCGAGCGAGACGCCTGGCGCCGTCTACTTTGCCTCGGAGCTGAAGTGCCTGCACCCCGTCTGCGACGACATTCAGGCCTTCCCTCCCGGCCATGTCTACGATTCCAAGACCGACCAGCTCACCCGCTACTACGACCCCAAGTGGCTCATTGAGCCCTCCAACATCCCCTCCAACCCGCTTGATCTGAAGGAGCTGAGGACGTCGTTTGAGCGCTCGGTGCGCAAGCGCATGATGGCCGAGGTGCCCTTTGGAGTACTTCTATCTGGTGGTCTTGATTCGAGTCTGGTCGCTTCGATCGCCCAGCGTGAGACGGTGCGCTTGAACGAGGAGACGAGAAGGAAGGCTGCCGAGAACAAGGCCAAGGCCAACAGCAAGGCGACAGACCCCAGCGAACTTGTCGGTATTGACGCCGACGGTCAGCTCCAGACCGACTTGATCCTTGGTCAACTCAACTCCTTCTCCATCGGCCTCCCTAACGCGCCCGACGCCATTGCTGCACGAGAGGTTGCTGACTTCCTCGGCACCAAGCACCACACATTCACCTTCACCATCGAGGAGGGTCTGGACGCTCTGTCGGACGTCATCTTCCACCTGGAGACTTTCGACGTAACCACCATCCGAGCGTCGACACCCATGTTCTTGCTCTCCCGCAAGATCAAGGCCATGGGCATCAAGATGGTGCTCTCGGGCGAGGGATCCGACGAGATCTTCGGCGGGTACCTCTACTTCCACAACGCGCCCGACAAGGCGGCATTCCACGAGGAGTGCGTCCGCCGCGTCAAGAACCTGCACTTGGCCGACTGCCTGCGGGCCAACAAGTCGACGTCAGCGTGGGGCGTCGAGGCGCGCGTCCCCTTCCTGGACCGCGAGTTCCTCAACCTGTCCATGAACATCGACCCCAAGGAGAAGCTGATCACGAAAGAGCGCATCGAGAAGTACATTCTGCGCAAGGCGTTCGACACGTCGGACGAGCCCGAGACGCCCGCCTACCTTCCCGAGAAGATCCTGTGGAGGCAGAAGGAGCAGTTCTCCGACGGGGTGGGGTACGGGTGGATCGACGCGCTCAAGGACACGGCGGCGGCGACGGTGACGGACGAGCAGCTGCAGAACCCCAAGCCCGAGTGGGGCAGCGACGTGCCGGACACAAAGGAGGCGTACTGGTACCGCTGCATGTTCGACGAGCACTTCCCGCCCAGCTGCGCCAGCACCGTCATGCGCTGGACGCCCACGTGGAGCAACCAGACCGATCCGTCTGGCCGGTAAGTTTCCTCTTGTGCTGCTTGTGCGATATTATGGTTGCTAACGCTGTGCTGCAGTGCCATTGGTGTCCACGAGCAGAAGTACAAGCACGCCGAGTAGCGTGCTGGCGAACTTTACACACGGTTACTAGGCTTCTCTTTGAATTCACTCATGGAATGCTAGGGTTCTCTTAGCCTGACAGACGTGCTCGACACGATGGATAGCATGTAGAATGCAAAATGGCATGTGCTGATGAACGAGAAGCCGTGCCGTCGTGAGGATTGCTGTCGGGAAAGTGTTCCAACGCGTTGTTGCTGTTGGGAAAGTGTTCCAATGCGTTGTTGCTGTTGAATGTTGGCGTGAGATGCGAGGGTCTGGATGGTGCGTGCTGCAGATGACTTGATCGTGTAGTATCGTAGAGCCAACGGGGGGGTACGGGTATAGTCTGTATTTTGACACCTTTCATCTGGAACATATACACATGTCATTGCGGTCTTGACTACATGGAAACATGTACAGTAAAACTAAGAACAAGAATGCACCTCAAGTCCAGCGACTGGGTATCTATCGCGCAACGCCGCATCGCACCAGAAGCCAACCAAACAAACAGACCCATGCTTTTGATGCCGCCCGAGGCGGTGATGAAGAAACACAACCCTCCCTGCCACGCATCTCCCTTCTACGCAACCCTCCCTGCCACGCACCTCCCTTTTACGCATCAACAGAGGACAGCGCCTCGCCGGTGCCAAAGGCGCGGAACTGCATAAAGATGACGGCGTCCTCGACCATGGTGCCGAGCGAGCCGATGAGCCAGGGCAGGTTGGTGACAAAGTACTCCTTCTCGGTGGAGTGGAACAGGATGCCGGCGCCGTAGGTGGCGTTGCCGAGCAGGCTGAGCATGAAGAACAGCAGCGACAGGCCCTCGCACGAGCGCTCGCGCTGGTTCTTGATGATCTGCGGCACGCGAGCGCCCAGGTAGCACACGGCGCTCACGTAGCCCAGTATCTCGGCGCCAAGGGCAATGGGCGGCGCGTCCCCGGTGCGCGTGGGCTGCGGAAGCCACACGCCGCTCTGCCAGGCAATGGCCCAGCCGGCGGCGCCGACGGCCATGACACCGAATACCGAGACGGTGTTCTTCATCCACTCGCTGGGGACGTCGTCGACGTCGAGGATGGTGGGCAGCGACGAGGCGCGGCGGCGGCGCGAGGCCTGGCTGTCGCGCCTGTGGCTGCCCGGCAGGCCGACGTTGGAGCTGTCGCGGCGGCCGAGGAGGGGCGCCTCGACCGAGTTTGCCGACTGCGTCGAGGTTTTGCGGGCGGTGCGCCGGGCGTTGATGGTGTTGTAGTACACGCACTGGGTGATGAGGATCTGGACGGTCAGGGTCAGCATGCACAGCTCTCGGGCGGGTTGAAGCGGTACGAGTGGCGTACCAGGTCAGCTACGCAAAAGTACATGGCCAGCGCGATGACGGTCGGCACCAGGCCGGCCCAGAGGGCGCCGGCGAGGTTGGTGACATCGCCAATGAACCAGATGGCGAGGAAGACGAGCGAGATGCCGTCTGCGGAGCCGGACTTGTAGTTTTCGATCAATTGGGGGACCTGGGCTGGTCAGCACACGAGAAGAGCAGGGCCTGGGCCGGACAGGGCAGGACAGCCTCACCAGCAGGAATATCCAGGCACAGAGGCTGATGGAGCCCCAGATACCGCTGAGGGCCTCGCGCGCCGTCAGGTGGTGGGCAGCAGCCGTCGCCGCGGCAAAGGTCGACATGGCGGGCGTGTATTGTGGTGTCTGCTAGAGTTCCCGTGCGGCTGCGACGACAACTGTGGACAAGAATTCGAGCTTCTCTGCAGCTTGCGCGCGCCTTGGAATTTTGGTTGAGCCCCGGTTGCTATGACGCAGACAGGCCGGAAGGGGAGCCAGGCCGAGGGCTGGTGCGCGACGACAGAACAATAGCGTCGTCGTGATTGGCCGGGCTAGCAGATTCGAGAGCGCTGCAGACGATGTCCCTCGCCGCGAGACATGGCCGCGGTGGGCGTTTTGATGCTCGCAGCTTGCAGCTTGCAGCTTGCAGCTTACGTGCACACGCCCTTGACGCGCTTCACGCTGCGCTATCAGGCCTACGGGCGAGGGAGCGTGTTTTGGGGGGGGGAGAATTTTCGCAGTCAATATTATTATTGCTGGCTGGAACGCAGACTTCAATGCAGGGCGCTGCCTGGCCAGTTTGGGTGCCTGCCAGCCGGCCCCGGCAGACGACCTCGCCGTGCGCCGTTTGCTATTTTGAGCGCCCCCCGACTCGAGGGCGCTCTGTCATCTGCCGCACCGGCGCATCAGCCATCACTCCCGCCGTCGTGCAACGCCCTTTGTTTTTTCCGCTTTCCTCGCTTATGTCACCCCATCCATCACCAACGCCCCCGTGAGTCTCTTCCGGCACCACCGCGACCACACCACACCACGCCACACCACACCACACCACACCACACTACACCACACTACACTACACCACACTACACCACACCACACTACACCGGATACGCGCACCCACCGCCCCGACACAATCCGCACCCACCGCCCGGACACGATCCGCACCCGTCCGCTGCTTCCGTCGCCGCCGACGCGCACACGCTCGCTTTCTCTCCCCCCGACACAACCATGCTGCGCCAGGCGTGGCTGCTTGCGGCGCTGTTCGCCCTGGTTGCCATGGCGTCGGCGTTCAACTTTGACGGCCTGCACCTCGACGGCATCAACGAGTACCTGCACCACAACGAGAAGCGCCAGGCCTCGGGCACCGCCGGCAACACGCCCGCCTCGTCCGCCCCGGCAGCGTCCTCGACACCAGCGGCCTCGTCGACACCGCCTGCATCGAGCGCAGCGCCCGCCTCGTCTGCGGCCCCGGCCTCGTCGGCAGCTGCCTCGTCGGCCGCCCCTGCTGCCTCGAGCGCTGCACCTGCCTCGAGCACAAACGACGCCGACTCGGCCACGGCCACTGCGAGCAGCACCGTCCCCTCGAGCGAGACGCAGGCCGCGGGGTCCACGGCAGCCACCACCACCACCGCCGCAGCCTCCTCGTCTCGCCGCACCACGGCCATTGTCCGCACCACGCCTCTCGTCTCCACCTCGGTCCAGGTGTACACCACCGTCTACAGCACCATTGTCAACGGCCAGACTTCGGCTGTCACTAGCACTGGCTCTAGCACTGTCCTTGCCACCACCGGCGCCGCCACCGTAACCGACGCGCCAGAGGCCCAGAGCGGCAGCAGCGGCGGCGGCGGCGGTCTGAGCGAGAGCAATAAAAAGGTCATTGGCGGCGTCGTCGGTGGTGTCGGTGGCGCTCTCCTCCTCGGCGGCATTGCCCTCGTCTTCTGGCGCATGAAGAAGCGCCAGAGCCGAGTCACCGAGGACGACGACGACCTCATGGCCGGCACCGGTGCAGCCCTCGGCGACAAGCCCGCCAACACGGGCGCCTCGCCCTTCCAGTCGAATCTCGAGCAGTACCACAACCCCGGCGGACGTCCGAACGCAGCAGCCAACTTTTAATCGACCAAGCACGCACACTGGCAGCCCCGCTGCGTTCACGACGACCACGACACTACTTCCAGCTTTGCGAAAACCACGGGTGAGTGGCATCTCAAACTCGTATGCAGCGAGTCGATCCACGACTCGGCACTCTCCGATACTTTTGTGTTGGATACCCTGAACAGCCTCGGCACTCTCTGATACTTTTGTGTTGGATACCCTGAACAGCCTCGGCACTCTCTGATACTTCTGTGTTGGATACCCTGAACAGCCACGGCACTCTCCGATACTTCCGTGTTGGATACCCTGAACAGCCACGGTGCATCACAGGCGTGTATCATTGCTTTATTTATTTATTTTCATTCCTCCAAACTGGATGGTCATAGACGTCTACTATCGGTATAGGAAAACCATGTAATAGGGTCGCTCGACCGCATCGCTTCGCCGCATCGCTTCACCACATCACTTTCCTTGTCAGTCGTGTACGGCATTGTAATAGCACATGAATCAAAACATGACTTCACCACATCCCAATCAAACCTGACGTCCCGCGAATTATCGCGCATGGGTCTTATCGAGCATGGGTCTTTCTTCGGTGGTTTTGCGTATCCACCGACGTCGTTTGTTTCGCACAGCAGAACTCGCTGTCGTTTCCCGCCTCGTTCGGATTCGGGGGGGGGGGTCCGCGTTTCAGCACTGTCGCAACACCACCACCACGCTTCCTAGTAGGGAAACGCAAATCCGCGGCGCCACTGTGGTCGCCTCGGCGCTACATAGGAGCGCAGGCCCGCTGTTTGGCCGTCGCCTTCGCATTCACCACCACCCATTGCACGTCGCGGCGACGGCGCCATACTCGAAACGAAACGACACACCACGTCCCGTACTCGCCGCCATGCACGCGCTCCCGCCCACGATGCTGATCCTCCTCTTCCTCGCCCTCACCTCCACATGCGCATCCACGCCCGCGCCGCCGCTGCTCGGCTCCGACTACGCCATCTCCCTGATGCCACGGCACACGCTGTTCTACCGCCAGACGGCAGATCTGCAGACCTTCACCGCCGCGCTGGGAGGCGTGCGCGCATCCCCCATCACTAAGAGCGGGATCCCGGACCGCCCCTTCTCCGTGGGCGGCAACTCGTTTCCGGACTTTGCGTCCGCCGCGCAGAGGAGCTGCGATGAGCAGTTCCAGGGGTGTCAGCAGCTGGCGAACGCAAAGGGTGGCGGCGGCGGTGGGGGTGCCAAGGATAAGGACAAGGGGAATGGGAAGCAGGAGGGGAAGAAGGGGGCCAATGGGGATGTCACGGTTGACATGTGCGGGGCGCAGAAAGGTATGTTTTAACCCCGGGCGCGTGGGCAACGGAGAGGGCCTGTGTAGGCCCAGCACGGTGCGGTGCTGACCAGTGCAGATAAATGTAGTCAGGCACAGCAGACGGCGACGGTAAAGGACTTCAAGACGCCGGTTGCCAGCATGAATATCGGGCCTGATCCGCTATTTCCGGATTATGATTTGATCTGTGAAGGGTAGGCGGTGGACATGGACATGGAGATTGGGTCTACTGGTGGCGAGGGAACTGGTGGCGAGGGAACTGGTGGCGAGGGAACTGGTAGCGAGGGAACTGGTAGCGAGGGAACTGTTGGCGAGGGAACTGGGTAATGTCTGATGTCTGATATCTGATGTCTAATAGTGGACGTAATGTGCACATCAGTCTCGATACGACGATTGCATGTGGTCGACGTAATGTAGTATTGCCTCACTCTCACGTCGTCAAGGCTTGCAGACGCTTCCTCGTCCAAGGTCTCGGATGAATCTACGCACTGCCGACGTCCTCGATCATCTTCGCTATCGCGGCCTCGTCCACCGCAGCTGAAGAGACTGTCGTGTCGCCGTCCACCGCAGCGAGCAGCTGCATCCGATTCGACTCCCACGCGACCCACGCCGCAGCCTGGAGGAAGCAGTCGGCAACATCGTCTAGCTTCTTCATCTCCGCTGCCGGACCTTCTTCCACCACCCCTCCATCCTCACCGCGACTCTTTGCGGCTTTCAACGCCTTCTTCCTCCGCGGTGCCTTGGCGATGCGCAGCAGCGCCTGCCGCGTTGCTTCTGCGCCCGCGTCGATGCGGAACGTGATGTGCGGCGTGCGAGTTGGCGTAGAGGGCGCGGTGGACATTGCATCCTGCGCCAGCCAGGAGCGGAGCACGGCGATCTTTGCGCTCTTCTCTGCTTTGCTGCGGCTGGGTTTCTTCGCACTCGTGTCCGTGGCATCATCGACGGCGTCGGGGGCTTCTGCACGTTCCGCGAGAGCATGATCCGCGCCCTGCTCCCGTTCCGAGAGCGCTTGGGTGTGCCGCCCCAGCCAGTACTGGCCCACGCGCTTGGGATCCACGGCGCGCACCTCGAACGTCTTTGTCGCGAGCGCCTCGGTGCTTCCAGATCGGAATTGCTGCGTCCGCTTCACCGTCTCCAGCACAGCCCACAGCATGGCCTCGAGCGTGTTGACGCGCACAGTCCACTGCTGGACCGCGCTGCCGCCACCCGAGCGCCAGCGCTGTTTCTCGATGAGGATCACATCTGGATTCACGTTCAGGACTTCTTCCGTGATGAGCTTGTAAGCGGTCTTCGAGAGGACCGAGGGCGAGAATTGGCTGATGTCTTCCTCGGCAGCTTCGGGGTCTTGTCTGCTGTCTCGCGATGTAACTTCTACGAGGTCGAGTTTCTTCCAGCGCATGACTTGCATGGTGGCGTCGAGGCTTTGCTTTGACTTGGGCACGGGGGATGGGTATGCTATCTCGGCGTCGCAGAATGCTAGGTTCTTGATGCCCATGTCGATGCTGATGACCCGTACCTTGCGGCTCCGTGATTCCAGCTGTGGTGCGATCTCTGCGGATTGCGGACAGAAGCCGTAGACTCTGGGGAGGTCGCGCTGAAATCGCCGGAGGAGCGCGCTTTTGGTTCCTGACGATGCTGAGCCGATGCGTGTGAGTAGAGCTTGGAGGGCTTTGGAGGTCAGGGTTGCTTTCTTGGGTGCCATGGTGCTCAGGAAGTATATGGGAATGAGCTTGGGGGTCGACCGGCTGGAGATCAATTTGCAGTGGTGGTGTTATGTGGATATCCCGAGCCAAGAGTTACGTGAAATGCACGACAGTCTCAAACCCTTTCGTGCAGACTTGATCATCGTGAGGACAGATTTGATGCTCAAAGTGAATTCGAGTCGGGATCAACAGGGGTCGGTATGGTAAGTAGCATTGGATTGTGTTGTTGATGTTGACGAAAAGGTGGAGGCCTGCGCGTGGACATGGAAACAATATCACTAGCGCGTCGCGTAGTAACCTCATCAGAAAGCAACGCCCGTCGCCACACATGTTCGTAATTCTTATTCAAGGCGTTCAATCAAATTCAAACTTGGATATCGCTACACATATGTACAGACACCGCCTACACCAGGCTTTCCTTTTAAACCAGACGAAACGGGACAGCTTAATCAGAAAGCTCATTCGCACGAGTCACCTCCTCCCTCGACTCGGCTGCCTGTGCAGCAAGCAAGTTCAGAGCGCTACCCGCAAGCACGAACGCGCTCTGGTCCTTGGTAAGGGTGTGCTTGGTCTTGACGACAACCTCCTTGCCATCCTTCTTCTTGACAACGAGCTCGATCTCGCCCTTGCCGCCGTTCTGCAGAGTCTCCAACAGACCTCTTGTCGACACCTCATCGCACGAGTCGATCAAATCGTAGTCGGACTCGTTGGCGAATGTCAGCGGGACCATACCCTGCTTCTTCAGATTGGTCTCGTGGATACGTGCGAAAGACTTGGTGAGGATGATGCGTCCGCCCAAGTAGCGGGGCTGCAGAGCCGCGTGCTCGCGGGCAGAGCCCTCACCGTAGTTGTGCTCGGCGACAACAAGCCACTCGGTACCCTGCTCCTTCCAGCGCTTGGCAAGCTCAGGGATCGAGGTCTTGGAGCCATCGGTATCATAGGCAACGTTCACTTCGTCGGTCTCGGCGTTGACAGCGCCGATCAAAGTGTTCTCGGAGATGTTGGGCAGGTGACCCTTGTACTTGAGCCAAGGACCTGCAGCCGAAATAGTGTCAGTTGTACACTGTCCCTTGACCTTGTAAAGCACCTTCAATCCATTCAGCTCAGATGAGGGGAACGGCGAGAAGGGGTCCAGGAGAGCCAGACGCGATGATGTAGGGCTGACCTGGACTTCGACACTGGGGTCAGCCACTCCAGGGGTGGGGAGGAACTCAGCCCTGCCCTCCTCAAAACCAGCAGTTGGCAGGTCAATACCCTTGGGTGGCTGGAACTTGAAGTCTTCGCCGGACGGGGTCTTGATGCTGTCAGTCATGGGGTTGAACGTGGTAGATCCCGAATAGGCCATGGCGGTAATGAGTTCGGGAGAGGCGAGGAAATTCATAGTAGCGCGGTTGCCGTCGTTGCGACCGGGGAAGTTGCGGTTGTACGATGTGAAGATGGCGTTTGATTCGCCCTTCTTGACCTCGTCGGTTCTTGTCCACTGTCCTGTAAGACTGTTAGTGAAATCCACACATGACAAAAGGATGGGGAATTTTACCAATGCAAGGGCCGCAAGCGTTGGCGAGAACTGTGCCACCAGCGGTCTCGAAGGTCTTGATGGTGTCGTCCCTCTCGAGAGTAGCCCTGATCTGCTCACTGCCTGGTGTGATGAAGAAATTGGCCTTAGGCTTCAGGCCAGCAGCCGCGGCCTGCTTGACGATGTCCTCTGATCGCTGCATATCCTGGTAAGAGCTGTTTGTGCAGCTGCCAATGAGTCCCGCACCGAAGGTCTGCGGCCAGCCCTTCTCTTCGACAACCGACTTGAACTTGGACAGAGGGGTGGAGAGATCAGGGGTGAAGGGGCCGTTGATGTGAGGCTCGAGGGTAGAGAGGTTGATTTCGATGACCTTGTCGTAGGCGGCTTCGGGGTCGGCTTGCAGGAGATTGCGCCCCATTGGCGACCGAGCGATCTTTAGTGCAGCTTCCGCGATCGGTCCACGATTTGTCGCTTGGAGATAGGGAACGTGAGCCTGCGAGAAGGGGAACAGCGAAGTCGTGGCGCCAACTTCCGCACTAAGATCGACGTTAGTACTCAGTCGTTTTGACCCAGGCTACGAGAAAGCAGACTCACCCCATGTTGCAAATAGTGGCCATACCGGTAGCAGACAGAGACTTGATACCCTCTCCGAAGTACTCGATAATGTAGCCGGTTCCACCACGAACTGTGAGCTGACCCGCCAAGTTCAGGATAACATCCTTGGGAGAAGCCCAACCGTTGAGCTCACCTGTAAGCTTGACACCGAGGATCTTGGGTGCCTTCAGTTCCCAGGGCGCGTCAACAAGAGCATCGACGGCATCAGCACCGCCAACACCAATGACAATAGCGCCGAGACCACCAGCGTTGACAGAGTGACTGTCAGTACCAAGCATCATGAGTCCAGGAGCAGAGTAGTTCTCCAAGACAGACTGATGGATAATACCAGCACCAGGAGGCCAGAACTCAATACCATACTTCTTTGCCGCACTTTCCAAGAAATCGAAAATCTCCGAGTTGTTCGCAATCGACTTGGGCAAATCGGCATCTGCGCCGGTTTCACCAACAATCAGGTGGTCGCAGTGAATACTAGCAGGGACCGCTGTGGTTGGCAGTCCACAGCTCATAAACTGCAAAAGCGCCATCTGCGCACTAGCATCTTGCATAGCCACGCGATCTGGCTTGAGCTTCAAGTTGGCCTGTCCGCGGATGTCGCGTCCGTTGTTGGTGTTGCTGAGCAGCGACTCTTCAGGAGAATCCAAATGCGAGTACAAGATCTTCTCGGCAAGGGTGAGCTGGCGTGATGAACCGAGGACGCGGCGGACCTCGCTGAGGCGGCCAAGCAGCTTCTCGTACGGCGGCGTTCGCGAGGCGATGTCGACATTGCGGGCGCTTGGGATCGATGTGGAAGTTGCGAGGTATCGTGCCTGTGTGGAAAGGCGGGATGTGAGGAGGTGAGGCTGCGGAGGTCAGTCTTCAATACTGTCTCTACACAAGTTCGAAGGTGGCACTGGGTCTACAGCGAGCTGATCTGAAGTCCGCTGCGGCACCCAATTGCATAATTTGTCACTTACTCTGCAGTTAGCAGCCTGTCCGGCTCGCAGTACTTGCGACCGCATCTTGTCGTGTTTGTCTGTGGCGTTGGTGCGGTGCCAGAGTCAGAGACATTGGCAACAAAAATGTGGACCAAAGCACTCCGCGGCCTCGGGCCGGTGTCGCTCTGGGGCGAACCCCTGTCACTATCTCGACCATTCGACCAATCACGAATTGCTTGGAAGTCAGCGCACGGCATATTTGCCGGCTGCCAGAGTGCTGCAGTGTTCTTGTCGATGTGCACTTTGGTTCTGGGTACTTGAGTTGCAGATGTAACATGTGACAAAGTGTGATTACTCTGTACTTCGATGCGCTCATTTTAAACCTTTGTATTCGCTATTAAAACGCAGCTCTGCCCTCAAATTGAGCAAACTACACTGAAGGGCAATCCATCTCAGGGATTTGCTGAGTGAAGCCTTCGCCAACAGTAAAAGCAGAAGAATACATGAGTCGCACTATGCATACTGTCGGACTGCAGGTCGAGGTTTCTGTGCTGTATACATTCTGGTGAGATACTTGTAGCTGCAAGACACTTACAAGCCTGGTGGAGGAGGGACTGCACCATAGCCAGCTCCGGGCGAACCGGCAGGTGGCGGAGGGGGTGGCGGAGGGGCTCCATAGCCTGTAGGCTCTGCAGGCGGAGGTGGAGGCGCTGCAGCTCCGGTGGCAGGAGACTGTGTCTGTCCGGCTGTGTAAGCTTGACCATAGTACTGTCCATAGCCTTGCGAGTACTGAGCCATGACTGCTGCAAAGCCGCCATATGCAGCGTATGGGTCCTCAGACGGATTTTGCGCATAGTATGCGGCCCACTGGGCGTACTGGGCGTTGTAATCAGCAGCTTGAGCGTTGGGGTCAGCAACACCAGCAGGAGTAGCTGGAGCGTCAGGGGCACCATTCTGTGCGCCGTAACCACCACCATAACCACCTGCACCTCCATAGCCGTAGCTCTGGCTTCGGTCGCGATCACCACCACGGTCACCGCGGTCACCGCGTTCGCCACGATCGCCACGATCACCATAGCCGCGTCCGCCGCCGTAGCCATCCCGGTCACCGTAGCGGTTTGGCGGTGGACGTTCCTTAAACGCCTGGTAATCGGCCTTCACCTTCTCAAGCAGCTCGGTGCAGAGTTCCTTGGCTTTGGCTACACCTTCTGGTCGGGGTCCACTAAAAGTTGTTAGTACAGCCTCTATAGTCATTGGACGAGATAGCACGTACGCAATGTGAAGGAACATGGGCTCTTCGCTCTCTTGCCCAGACTGAGGCTCCATGAAGCCAGATCCGCGACCCTTGATCTGAACTTTGCAGCTAGTCTCTTGTTGAATATACTTGACGTTATCACCACCGCGGCCCACAACCTGTGCGCGCAGGTTGAAGCCACTGATAGGTTCGAGACCAACAAAAAGCTTTTCCTCAGGCCATTTGCGCTGCACAAGGTCAGTGTTCGCACTTCAACAGGCAAAGCGTGACACTCACGCGTCCAAACTCGTCACGCTCAAAATTCTCCGGTTCGCGGCGACGGAAACGGCGCTCATCTACCAAGTTGGGCAATTCCTGTGTCAGCATCTCTTCGATCATCTTGACAGCTTGGTCGAGTCCTTCCTTCGATGTGCTAGTAACACGGAGATATAGAGGTGGGTTCTGACAGCGATTAGTGTTAACAACAGAAAGGCAGCTGTCAGACTTACAGCAGCGGTGGCCATGCTCTTGTCTGGATAGTATTCTCCTCGAGTAGTGACATCTTGCGTAAGTATAAGCAGAACATTCTAACGTAGCCAGAGGGATTTCGAGTATGCGTACCGGCGCCAGTATCGTCTTTGATCTAGATGTCACATCGATGTCAGCATATGCTAAATGGGTTGTGGGGCAGCTAGAAGATCAAGTAAGCTCCAGATCTCCGTGAGAAGAAATGCGCAAACAGCGTGCACAACTCGAGCCCTGCGACACTGTCATAATGCAGCAGCGCCGCAGTAGCTTCGAGCAGACATGATCCTAAACAATCAGTGATAGACAGAAGTAATTTACCCTTTTTTGTACAGCTCCTTTAGTCAGAGTATAGCGATTCCTAAGATCGTTGATTTCAATATCTTTGATGAAGTCACCATCTTGTTGGTATATCTCGCTGGTGACAGGCGGGCCAGAGTTGACAGACGGCGACTTGACGACTGGGGGAGTAAGCGCCTGCAAAGAATTGTCAGTAGGGATCCAGCAACTTTGCGACAGAGGAGAAGTACAGCACGAATAGGCGGCACATCGACATGCTGGATGCCCTTCTTCGCTTGGATCTGCGCATTGATCCTCGCAGCCGCAGCTGCCGCCGCCGCTGCTGCCTTGTTCTTGGTGCCTGCGTTCGATGGGCTGTTTGTTGCCTCACGAGCCACTGGGCTGCGTTCACGAAGCGACTCCGATTCTCTCCGCGAGGGCGATCTCGAGCGACGGTCTGTATCGAAACGCGAGCGTGCGGGGCGTTCAGGCTCGTCGCTGTCGAAGCGCGATCGCGGTCGTCGTTCGTCGGACATGGTTGCACGTAGTTGCAGAGTACGAATTGATGTTACAGTGAACGTGATAGTGGCCTGGTCAAAAGCGCGGACAGTAGTTTGCTCGCTAGCGCCTGCCGTGTGGTTCCCTTCCACGCCGCCGCAGGGCCCAATCACGTCTGGCCGAGGTCGGAGTCAGAAATTCTGGGCGCTCTGGGGAAGCTCAAACATTTATCAACACCGAACAACAAGTCTCACCCTCGCAAAAAGACGCCGTCTTTCAATTAACTCACTCAGGCTAGTTGATATCTGATGGCATCACAGCGGGCTCTGCTGCCTCTGCGCAGCTACCTCGGTCGGCAATGCGCCGGAGCTGTGCGTCAGCAAACGAGGGCATCGAGCTCTCAATCGTCGTCCACGCAAGCTTTGGCATACAAGGCTCTGCACCGCCGCATCGCGCCTCTCCCTACCGAAGACCGCCCTCCAGCTTGGTCTGCCCCGGCTGCTGTTAGCAGCATCCTATACGAGACCCCTACACCTTCGCAAAAGCCCCACAAGAAGCACATCCTCAACTGCTTGGTGCAGAACGAGCCGGGTGTACTGTCTCGCGTCTCTGGTATCCTGGCTGCTCGTGGTTTCAACATTGACAGTCTCGTCGTCTGCAACACCGAAGTCGATGACCTCTCTCGCATGACGATTGTTCTGCAGGGACAGGAGGGTGTCATAGAGCAGGCCCGTCGCCAGCTTGAGGATCTGGTCCCTGTCTGGGCCGTCCTTGACTACACGGAATCTCCTCTCGTTCAGCGCGAGCTGCTCCTTGCCAAGATCTCCATTCTCGGTCCTGAGTACTTTGAGGAGCTTCTTGCCCACCACCGCGACATGGCCCATAACCCAGATTTGGACTTCAACCCTGAGGAGTTGAGCGAGGAGGAGCGTCAGGCATTCGCCGAGGAGGCTGCTCGCGATTCTCTGAGGAAGGACTTCCACCCTAGCAACCTCGCTGTTTCTCAAGCGCTCCGTCATAAGCACGAGCACTTGCGAGCCATTACTTTCATGACCCACCAGTTCAAGGGCAAGGTCTTGGATATCAGCACCAACAACTGCATCGTCGAGCTTTCTGCGAAATCGGACAGGATCGACTCCTTTATGAAGCTCATTGCTCCATTCGGTATCCTGGAGTCTGCACGAACTGGTAAGTCTACTGGTCCAATCTCTCACATGGTATCTGAACTGACGTCAAACAGGACTCATGGCTCTTCCTCGTTCCCCCATTCACAGCTCTGATGACGTTGGAGAGAAGGACGCAGAGGATATTGTCGACACAAGCCTGTTGCCTCCCGGCTAAATTCCTATCGCCAGAAGAGTCTAAGTAGATTAGAACACTTACTGCTTTGGGGATGTCTTGATCTTTGCGTGTAATCTACCGGTAGTCGGGGTCTGGCGTTCACCGTTGGCGATGTGGCATTACGGATTGGAACTTGCGCAGTTACAAGATGACAAGTGGGTCAATACTATGTCGCGATATTTGCCATGTAGGTATTCCAGTATTCATGCTGACGTTCAATTTCGCTGCCGCTGCGTGTCTGGTGTATATATCAAATGCAACACTGGCCCAGTGCCCATCCACTTTTCGAGTCATTCGCCCTCCATCTGACATTGAAAGTGGCGGCTGTCACGCTCCAGGATTCGTCCCCATAACGGCAGGAAGAGCTGTCGTTTTCGCGTTAAGAGTGTAAGGTTGAGCCGCCCGGTCCATATGCTGTTGTGTCAGGACTGACTGGTGAAGCTGTGTTTGCTCGAGCACAGTGCGACAATCGCAACGACGCTCTTCATCGCCCTTACAATCACGAGTAAGAGATGAATGCAGTCAATGAACGACACTCAACTTCGCCTTTTGGGAAGTTACAGGGCACAGAAAGTTTCAGGCGTGCTATGGCCAATCACAGAAGCGAAGTGACGACCTGCCTCTTCTTCCTTCCATTTAAGCGCATTCCTGCATCCCATCTGCAGTGTCATGCAAGAACGGGCAGGTGTCCACAAAAGTTCTTCCCGCTTTCGTTGTCCGCGGACGCAAACCTCAATTCAACACGATCAGCGAAGGATACGCTGCAAGTGAAAGCTTCATTGCCTTGGCTACATCAGCTTATCGATAGTTATAGGTTGATTGGTCGTTATCTGGGGCCTGCGCAGCATACAGTTGCATTCCATAGTCGGTGTCAGACATATCCTCGACCATTTCTCACACCATAGATGAGCAGCTCTGGATGCCTTTAGCTGCAGGGTCTACTACACAACACACAACAAGTGGGGCGGGCTGTCAACACTTTCTCTGGCTGCAGTACCTGATGGGTCTACGCGAAGTTTCTACACGAAAACACCACAAGCAATACGTCTAGAACCCGTCCGCTCAAGCCAGGTAACACCTCGTAACCTACCACGCTGATTTACCACCACATGCCGCTTCAGAGCCAGTGGACCATGGCACGAGATGGTCCACCGACCGGCCCCGGTACCACATCCGCGACCTGAAGTTCTCCATTGGGGGTTGTTCGTGCAGCGTTAGGTACCATCGTGGACGGTCGACACAAGAGTGCACTTGACGCATACAAATTTTCCTCCAAACAGACCACTCAGATCGCAGCGCAGGATGCTGCCGTCTGCGGCTCTCCGGCAAGTTACCGAATGACCCCAGTCGTTGAGTGTTCGGCCTGCTGAAGTGGGTCTCACATCCTGATTCGTATTTCCATCCACCGCGATCGCGCTCTGACTCTGAGCTGTAGCATGATGAAGTCTGTGAAAGTTTTCTTACTTCTGGAATCTGCACCGTAATCCTGCAGCTGCAGACCCTGGCAATTTTGTCGGTGGCTGCATTCAGCGTCAGCCTTGACCACTTCCGGAGGTTGAAACGTGCTTCACGATGTGTTCCGTATCAGTGATGGAGGTCGGCAATGGAACCCTGCAATTGAGCATGAACGCCTAGTAGGGATCGTTGACCTTGCTATCAGGAACTCGGCTCCGCGGCGCGGCAGGAGCTAGCCTTGATGGCCGGGCGGGCATCACCCTCGTCACAAACCGTCCATTCGCTGCGATGCTCATAACACGGCGTTCCTGCGCCGTGTCGCTCATGCAATCTCGTCTTCCTATTGCGTTCTCTGCAAGATTAGTCCTTCAATTTGCGATAGCCGTTCGCGATTACATCCTGCGTTTTCGGACCTTCGCGATAACCACCGCAATCGCATCTTGGCTTGACCGACATCAATCATCCACTCGTACCGTCCGGTGAGCAGTCCGCAACATTCCATCTTCCCTCAACCATCGACTGCATCGACAGGTCCATTGCGTTAGTTCGTTTGATATTACCTGCAGCAACGAGACCGAGTGCGGTTATTATTGAGCCAGCCAATTCATATCTCGACAGTCGGGCACCGTTATCTGACGTTGGCGCCCAGATTGTTCTCCATTCACTACTCGTGTTACCTAGCACAAAGACCTGCGGACCCCTTCGATCGCAGTCTTAACACATAGGGTGCATTGCTACATCCTTAGCCTGGGATATGAAATACGGCGACACATTGCGCCAAAGGAGCATTCCTGAATGGGGCCATTGTAGGTGACGTCGGTGCTATGACATCCCTCGGCTACACAATTAACGACGTTGTGCGCAGTTAACATCGACTATGATTATCTCAAAGACTTAATCAAGCACCAGACGACATCTGGCACGAATAAAGCCGTTTCGATCCCCGGATCAGGCACAGGCAGCACAGAGAGAGCCTTTAGCGAAACGTTCCTCAAAGTCCTGCAGGCGCAGCACGATCGCATAAACCTTTTTGTCCGGAGCAAGAGCGGGGAGATCGAACGGCGATTGGACCACATCGGAAGGAGTCTGGAACAGTTGCGCTCAAAGCAATCGCCTGAAGGTCGTCTGCCAGCCAGGACAGTTGAGAGATACGCAAAGATAGACGCGGATGTTGCACGGTATGCATCACGCATCGAAGGGCGTACAGCACCTGAGGCTAATAAACCACAGGACTTCCGAGGAGATCCGCTCGCTTTCACGCTTCGTAGTCGTTCAGCGAACGGGTTTTGCAAAAATCCTTAAGAAGTACAAGCGCTGGACGACAGACAGGGAGCTTCCTCACACCTTCAAAGATGAGGTCACTAGCCGTTCAGACAGCCTTTTTCAGCTGGATCTAGGCTACCTTCTCGATCAATACATCGATGTTCTCGGCGCGCTCCGCTCAGTCTTCGATAGCGAAAATGTATCCATGGTTCACATCAAGGATGCTGATGCCCAGCTGCCGGCTGCACGCATCTCGAAAGCTCTCGAGCATGATGACCAGCTGGATTTCGATCTTGCTCTGTCCACTGTACCACTGGGCACCAATGGTCAAAAGGCCACGTACTGGATACACCCCGATCATGTAGTGGAGGCTCAAGTGGTGCTACTCCAACACATGCGACTTCACACCAAGAGCACCAAGCTCACATCACGGAGAAATTCTGTCAATTCAACGCCTCTGCGCCGCAAGTCCTCAAGCGCCCTTACTGATCGTTACTTTGGCAATGAAGATCAAGTTGGTCTTCAAGTACTGGACTACGCCGAAGCTTTTGCCATCAAGCAGAACGCCAGTACTATTGGCTCTATTGAGGATGATAAGGGCAACGTCGGCATCAAGGCGGCCGCCAATGTTCGCTTCTCTGCAGCGGCTGACGCTGCGATTGTCGTATGTACAGCGAGCGACTCTCGTACACAGTCACCTGACGACATCAAAATCGCGAAGCTGAAGCGCAAGTTTACAGAGGCCTTCCTGGACACGTCGAAACCACTGCCAGATAAGCAGAACGTTCGCTTTGTGGATCGCACAGGGTCCTTCGATGATGGCGAAATGGAAACTCAAACAATTCGACAATGGCTGACTGAGCACAAAGAGATCACGCCTATCGCTGGTGTAGGTGCTTTGCGCACCAGGTTCGCCGGATTGCACAACAATCCTTTGGGTGGTATTTGGGCTACGTTGGACCGTGAGATCTTCATGAAGGAGTCTCTAGTCAAGGACTTGGGGAGCGATGATTGGGCACAGACGGCGAGTCGAAGCTCGACCAAGTTCCCTCACGCTCTACTGGAGGTTCGTCGTGAGGGAAACTACGCTGCATCCTTGATCCAGACACTCGACCGGAGTCATCTGGTAAGTCATAACTTAACACTCCTCATGCGACTCCACTAACGTTAATAGGTCGAGCGCATACGTGGCTTCTCTATCGAGGCGCATGCTGTGTGGACATGCTGTAAACCCAGCTCCATGTCTGCACCTCACTGGATCTCGCTCCTCGACAAGGATATTCGCAAGCTACCAGACCCGGTCAAGAGGCAAAGCCGCAAGAACAGAGGCAGCACAAGCGGCTCCAATACACAGTCCTCACCGCCAATGACTTCGACCTCCAACACCTCATTCGACGGTCAGCTGAGCCCCTCGACGCTTCGCAACGGCGAGTCCTCCGCGACCTCAGCACAGGACTTCGTGGATCCACCTTCCCTGCAAGCTTTCAGGAAGAAGCACCGCACGCCATACGCGGATTATCCACCTCCGGTTGTTCGAGAAGAGCCGGAGACGCAGCGCTATTGGAACGAATATGACCATCCCGAAGACGAGGATCAGGGATACTACATCTACGTCGATCCGAATGCTTCCGCCAAGTTCCCTGGGCAAGAGACGCTCGAAGCCTGGACAAAGAAGACCAGGAAGATGTTCGGCATGCGACTTCAGGCAGAAGAACACTCTCTCTTGTCCGCCGATGTCACAACAGACGACGAAGACTCTGGAAGCGAGAGCCCGTTGGGTTGGAACCTTCGGTCGAATTACGGCACTATCTCGTCGCAGAACGGCAGTACTCACGAGGGCTATTTTAGCACTATTTTCCGGGGCAGGATCAATCCTTACCAGGATGCTGAAGCCCTGACAGAGCGTAGATCCCTGCTTAGCGAGCTGCAGACTCGCGACCGCGAGCGGGAGAGGACTAAGCTCCGCTTCTACTCGACATGCCTGGCTGCTGCATTCGCGATGCACTTCATCCTCGGCTTGATGACGATGACCAGTCGCAAGAAGGAGAGAGGGGCCGTAGACGTAGGTGTGCTTTTTGGTGCGGTGTGCACGCTGGTCTTATGTATCGTTGCTGTCGTCAGTATGAAGACGCGGAGGGAGCGTCTTGGTTGGATACATCAGGGTATTGTTTTGAGCATTGTGCTTGCGTTGCTCGGATTGGATGTTCTGCTGCTGCTATGGGTTTTGAGGGTATGAAGGAGGATAGTAATGTTTAGAAGGGAGAAAGCGGATGTATGAATAGGTGAAAAGGCATATACGGGTAGGAGGGTACGCACATATTCATGAGGAAGGAGGAAGAGGATGCGGGTATCGCTTCATTTAGTTTTTCAGCGTGTTCGGCGCTCTGGAGCGATCGTTTTGAGCCAAGTCGGATATCCTTGGATCTCGAGCCTGGGATCGGATCACGTTGGAAATACCAGAACTGGGACGAGGCGCTGTGGTGTAGGCATGAGCGCGATAGCCTCTGCACGTCCTGTTAGTATGCATACATGCAGATATCATTAACGTAACCCAAAAGAATTCAAATTTCAAGCAGATTGAACCTCATCAAAGGAAGCATGCCTAAGATTAAGATGGCGCCTTCATGTGATGTAAGCGGCTAGGAGAACGTTGACTGAAAGTTCAATCAGGTCACACGGTGGAACGCATTGACTCTCCGTCAGATTGCATACGGCCGCGGCTGCGCGCAAGGGAAACGCATCGCAAGGTGTTGAGAAATGCGGTTAGAAGACAAGAAAGAAAAGGCTTAATGCGTGTCTGGCATGCCACCATCGTTGAGCATTGCAAGCTGCTGAGAACAGCGGGGAAACGATCGCAATGTCGAAATGGACGTGCGCAGCATCGACATTGAAGCTGCTGTGGAGGCCTGGCAGAAATCAAGGCTCACCATCCTCGTCCGTTACAATCAGCAACAATACCATCGCAGACCCGCATTCCAGTATTATGTGGGCAGCCTCAGAAATCACACGATATCTGGCCTCTCCATCTTGTCTTCTCCATGACGGCGTTGAGATGTAATTCTCCACTAATTCTCCACCTTACATTCAAGGCCAGGAGGCGAACGAGGAGGCTCTGCTGTTGCCGGGCAGCCGGCGTGGGGGCGCCGCAGATCTGTGGGTCTTGACCAACTGTATCTTGATTCATGATCGAGCTCTGCGGCAGAGCCGCACGCCAGTTGGCATTGCTGCCAGATCATTTGCCGTCAAAGAAATATCTTCAGTGATCGTCAGGACTCGCTCAGTCAACGAGCGTCAGCATTCATGGAAAACCGCGGTTCAGCGTGCTTCTGACACGCGGTAACTTGGCGGCGGAGGAGACGGTTTAGCAAGGACCGAAGTGGGCCTGCACCCCATCAGAAATTCAACCCGCGCGTCATCCTTCAAAGCTTTCAGTGTCCATCTCTCCATACCACCCTTCTCCTCCCCGCCGCCTTTCCCCGGAAAAATTCGTGACTTCAGAGTTGGGGACTTAATGTGCTGGTAGAGAAAATCCGAGGTATGTTGTCTGTATTTCCTTGTCGTTGTCCAATTCCGGATTGGCATATGAATTGCTGGACCATTGCAGCACAGCTATGCGACACCGGGGAATTTGCAGCCAGCTGATTTGCTAGACCCTGCGCGGCCGGCTAACGATCATACGTGCAGGTCAAGCTTTCAAATCTCATCACATTTGTTTATATACCTAAACCCCTTTGCATCGATACTCTACGACGTTTCGGTGCTATAGTCCCGCACATCCATTCTCCACCTCACATCACAGCAAGCCAATCGATAGCGCATCATGGCTGCACGACGTTCGAGTCGCTTTTTGAAGCCGCTTGCCTACGCGGCGGGAGCTGGTGCTGTTGGTAGCGCTGCTCTGTACACGGTCATCCGACCGCGAGACATTCCTGGCACAGAAGCTGCCGCTGTACCGCCTCCGACATATGGCGAGGGCGGTGTCTTCAACCCTCCCAAGTTCCCAAATGTCCCCTCGAGGGAGGAGCAGATCGCGAAGCTGAAGGCCAGCGGAGGCATCGTCGCGCAGGTTGCAGACAGGGCCAAGCAGCTCCTCACAGGGAGCACAACAGCTCCTGAGCAGAAGCCTGAGCAGGAGGAATACGATCTTCTGGTCATTGGCGGTGGTGCCACTGGTGCTGGTATCGCGCTCGATGCCGTTACACGAGGTCTGAAGGTTGCTATGGTCGAGCGTGACGACTTCAGCAGTGGTACCAGCAGCAAGAGTACGAAGCTGGTGCACGGAGGTGTCAGATACCTCGAGAAGGCTGTTTGGAACCTGGACTACAACCAGTGAGTAAAGCCAGCTATGCCAACCTACGTAATCGCTAACTACGAGATTTTAGATACGCGCTTGTTGTCGAAGCCCTCCGCGAACGCCGTTATTTCTTGGACACCGCGCCGCATCTGTCACAATGGCTGCCCATCATGATTCCCATCCAGAAGTGGTGGCAGGCTCCCTACTTCTGGGCCGGTACCAAGTTCTACGACTTTTTGGCCGGTTCCGAGAACATCGAGAGCTCATACTACATGACAAAGAGCAAGGCTCTGGATGCATTCCCTATGCTAAAAAAGGAGGGTCTGTTCGGCGCTCTCGTCTACTACGACGGCGCACATAACGACTCCCGTATGAACGTTTCGCTGGCTATGACAGCAGCTTTGTACGGCGCAACTGTTGTGCCCCACGTCGAAGTCACCGCCCTGACGAAGGATGCCAACGGCAAACTCAACGGTGCAATCGCGAAGGACCTCGTTCAGGAGCTGGATGGTAAGAAGGCTGAGCCGTTCACAATTAAGGCCAAGGGTATCATCAACGCCACTGGTCCTTTCACCGACTCCATCCGCAAGATGGACGATCAGACGGTCTCTGAGATTGTTGCCCCTAGTTCCGGTGTGCACGTTATTCTCCCAGGCTACTTTAGTCCGGCCAACATGGGTCTTATTGACCCCAACACCTCTGATGGACGTGTCATCTTCTTCCTGCCATGGCAGGGCAATACAATCGCCGGTACAACCGATACTGCTTGCGACGTCAAGCAGAACCCTGTCGCCAGTGAGGACGAGATCGACTGGATTCTGAAAGAAGTCAAGCGCTACCTGCAGCCTGAGATCAATGTCAGGCGCGGCGACGTCTTGGCTGCGTGGTCTGGTATCCGTCCCCTTGTCCGCGACCCCACCAAGGACAAGTCGGAGGGTCTTGTCCGCAACCACTTGGTGACTATGTCCGAGTCTGGTCTGCTCACCTGCTCTGGAGGAAAGTGGACGACTTACCGCCAGATGGCTGAAGAGACCGTCGATGAGGCTATCAAGGAGTACAACCTCGAGCCCAGGGCTCTTACACACGCCCCTCTAGTTAGCGGAACTCAGGTCAAGGACGAGGCTCCTCTCGATGGTACCTGCCAAACCCACCGCGTCCGTCTCGTTGGTGCCCACGGTTTCTCCAAGACTCTCTTTATCAACTTGGTCCAGCACTACGGCATTGAGACCGATGTAGCCAAGTACCTCTGTCAGGCCTATGGCGACCGCGCCTGGACTGTTGCTGCGCTCTGCGCGCCCACAGAAACCCGGTTCCCCGTCCGCGGCAAGAAGATCTCTGAGTTGTATCCCTACGTCGATGGTGAGGTCCGCTACGCCGTTCGCCACGAGTACGCACAAACCGCCACCGACGTTATCGCACGCCGTATGCGTCTCGCTTTCTTGAACGCCCAGGCTTCGCTCGAGGCTCTTCCCAAGGTCATTGACATCATGGCCGAGGAACTCAAGTGGGACAACAAGCGCAAGGACCTTGAGTTCAAGAACGGAGTCGAGTACCTTGGCTCCATGGGTCTGCCTAAGAACAAACTCAGCCTGACACGCAAGGATGTCGAGAGCGGGAAAGTGGGCAAGTACGCCGACGAGGAGTACCAGCTCTACGCACGCCATGGTGAGTCTCCCGATCCTCAGCATTGTGACGATCTGTTTGAAATGGGAATTGCGCTAAATTGTGGATTTGCAGACAAGCCTGAGGAGCTGCTCGAGAGCGACTCCAAGTACGCTCAGGGGCATAACCCGGTTGTTGGCCGCGACTCGCCTGCCAACAAATAAGCAGTCAAACGTGGTGATGGATGGTTCTGTAGATCTGGTTTGAGCATCTTGTATATTGTTGCATAATCGGCGCGTTTGTTCTTGTAGAGTCTGAGGGGGTAGTTGCTAAGCTACCTATTGTCATACAGCGTGTCCCGTTTGGGTGTCCGCGATCAGCATTTGTATATATCCTTGTTCAATACCTAGCTATTGTTCACCTGCAGGTTTTGACGCTGGAGAAAGTGAGAGACTGATTCGATGTTGGCACAATATTCTCGGCTGTGAGACTTAGCCTCGCAGCAGGCGATGACAAGTGGACATGATTGGTAGGCGTTTAGGGCTTCTGGCAGCCTGCTGCTATCAAGCCCCCTGCACTTTCTCCTCCTTCCCCACAGTCTTTATGATAAGCTAATCCCAACTCAAAGATAACGTCCGCGAGGAAGTCTCGTATTACCCTCGTGGCGAGACCGTCCCGTCGCCTTTGCCTTCTTCCACGGTCTCGCCCGAACACCTGCCGCGAGCCTTAGGCTAGTGGTCCAGTAGCTATGATACTATCATCCGAAATGTAACGTAACGGTCGGGTGAGTATATAACTATCACTTGGCAGACCTCACTCGACGTTGCGGGCGCCGATAATTTCTCTAGCTAGAGATTACAAGTCATGGGGACGCGATGCGCTGACTGCCGTGGTGCAACCTTGCTTGCCATGTTTTCTGTATAATATAAAGACCTTGTAGATCGTCGTGGATCTTTCCAAGTCTCAGGTTCAACTCGACTGACTTCTCAACAACTTACCCAGGATCCTCCTGAAATCTGCAACCATGGGTGTCGATCCTGAAATTGCGCCGACCGCGAGTGCGTCCAAGACCGCTGAAGTGTTTTCCCAACACGAGGGTGATCTGAAGGAAGGACTCGTCGAAAACAACGGACACTTCACCGCTGCCGAACTTGTGAAGTATGGACAGACAAAGCGTGGTCTTTCGCCTCGCCATGTCCAATTGATGGCCATTGGAGGTAGAACCCCCCTCTCGTCAAAACACGTGCAGAGCTGACAGCCCCAGGATCCATCGGTACAGGTCTCTTCGTAGGAATCGGTGGCTCCCTCTCCAAAGCTGGTCCTCTCTCCCTCGTACTCGGATACATGTTCTGGGGCGCCCTCTTCGTCTGGCCCACATACCTCTGCGTTGCAGAGATGTGCGCCTATCTACCTCTCCGCGGCGCTATCTTCGAGCTGGCAGCCCGCTTCGTCGACCCCGCGCTCGGCTTTGCTATGGGATGGACCTACTTCTTTGCTGGTGTGATGCTGGTTTGCACAGAATACAGCGCCGTTGCAACGGTCATGCAATACTGGAACACCGACATCAACCCGGCCGTTTGGATCGCTATGACGATGGTAGTGTGTGTTTTTCTGAACGTGGTTGCGGTGAAGTGGTACGGCGAGTCGGAGTTTGTCATGGCTTCCACCAAGGTTCTACTTCTGATCGGTCTCGTCCTTCTCACCTTCATCACCATGCTCGGCGGCAATCCTCAGAATGACCGCTACGGATTCCGGTACTGGACCAGCGAAGGTGGAGGAGCGATCCATGCCTACTACGCTGAAGGCGCCACTGGACGCTTCTGCGGTTTCTGGAGTGTATGTATCTACGCTGCTTTCACTATCGCCGGGCCGGACATGATCTGTCTCGCTGCAGGGGAAATCCAGAACCCGCGCCGCACGATTCCGCGCGTGGCAAAGCTCATCTTCTACCGCCTGGTTGGATTCTACGTCTTCGGTGTGCTGGCTGTAGGCATCATCTGCTCGTCCCGCGACTCTCGTCTCCTGGGAGCCATTGACGCTGGCGAGCCGGGCGCCGCAGCCTCGCCCTGGGTGGTCGGCATCACAAACCTCGGTATCAAGGGCCTGCCCGGCCTCATCAACTTCCTGATCCTGCTCTCCGGCTGGTCCTGTGGAAACGCATACCTCTACGCTTCTTCCCGCACTCTCTACGGCCTCGCCCGCGACGGCCAGGCGCCGAAGTTCCTCCTCAAGTGCACAAAAGCTGGTGTACCGATCTACGCGGTCGGCGTCGTGACACTGATCACCTGCCTTACATTCCTCGTCAGCTCAAATAACGCAGTCGAGGTGTTCTACTGGTTCGTTGGGCTGACGACATGCGCGCTCGTGTGCACATATGTCGGCATGCTGTGGACGTATGTTGGCTGGCATCGTGCGCGCGTTGCCCAGAACTTCGATAAGAGTCTGCTTCCGTATGTTGCGCCTTTTACGCCTTATACTGCGTGGCTCGCTATGGTTCTTGGTGTGCTGATGGTCATCTTCATTGGTTACGATACGCTTGTGCCATTCAGCATTCAAGGGTTCATCACGAGCTACTTCGGAGCGTGGTTCAGTATCTTCGTTTTTATCTTTTGGAAAGTGTTCAAGCGTACGTCGTTTGTCAACCCAGCGGAAGCTGACTTCGTGAGCGGCAAGGCGGCGATTGACGAGGAGTGCAGAGAATGGGAGGAAGGCGGCATTGAAGAGAACGTCAAGGCGAGGCTATCAAAGATGCCTCTCTGGCGCAGATGCTGGGAGAGGATGTGGTAGATATATGTGGTAGATATTTTCACCCAAACCCGGTCGAAGACTCGAGGGGCAAAAGTAATGTACTGATCGACTGCACATTATGCACACAAACAATTGCTTCACAAGATATCTGCTCAATTCTTGCGAAGTTAGACGTAACACTCCGACACCAAGTGATCACTGTTCTTCAAGTCCATTGACCACTACTTCGCAATTCGCCCATCCTTCACCATGTCCCGAATCGTATCGATACTCTTCTCTACCGCCATCTTCGCCATGCCCTTCAGCTTCTTGGTTTCTTTCTCCTGATCCTCACTCCCATGAGCATGAGGAAGATCAAACTCAAACATATACGTCATATGCAAATCCTCCGGCTCGCCGGACGGTCCATCAGAGACAACATTGCGGATGTGGGTTCCGTCTTCTTGCTCGAAATCAACCTATTCTATGTATCAGCTAGGGTTGACATCATCCCGTCTGTCGCAATATCTCGAAGTTGCATCACGCTTGAAATCAAGAGATGAATGAGGCTGCATCCAGACTTACCCAGCTTGGCCAGTACTCCCTAACCGTCTCCCTCGCCAGTGGTTTCAGCCCCGTACCCTCTCTGAACTTGACATCGCGGACCACAGTTCCATCCTCTCTCTCCTCGAGCACCGTGCAACTCTCGATGGCCGGCACGAATTCCTGTGCGAAGCGCACTTTGCGCTGCAGGCCGGCCCAGATCTGTGGCACCGTGAGCACAGGCGAAGCGCCGGGCTTGTTGATGAGCGATGTGTAGGAGAGGTGGACTATTGGCATCTTGAGAGTTGGCTTGTATCGCTGGGTGATGATGGGGAATGGTAGGAGTGGCGGATGGAGTGGGAGTGGAGTGGGGTTGGAGTGGAGTGGGGTGCAAGCAGTGGTTGCTTTGCAGTTGACGTCAGAGTATTGGATTTGAAGCTGCGTTGATGGATAGTTTGGATCGGTGTCTACCGTACCGAATTACAGTCTTAGTTATATATGGATGTCCTTCGATGTTGCAGCTGAAGTGCATCATTGATTCGTCGAGTACCCGGTCATTACAAACCGTTGTCGTTCGTCCGTTGTCGTTCGTCCGTTGGCCTTCAGGCATTGAGGAACCGAGCTAGAAGGAGCCGCTCCCGTTTACACGATTACCGCATAGGGAGAACTAGTCTCGTCTGCATAAGGCTGTTGCTTACATGTGCAGACGAGAAGTAAGTGCGAGAGACCGAAGGTACGTGAGGCTCTCGTGGGAGTGTGCCGCGTCCTCATGAGATTGTCGTAGTCTGTCAATGAAATCATTGTTACTCAGGTACGAAAGACGTGCCGTACACGTAATAGAAGAGCAATTGCATAGATTGACCTCAGTTTCGCTCCGCCAGCTTCTGCATACGCATATTATATGGGACAACCTCCCATCGATCCACGTGGACCCTGGCTCAATTTTGTCTTCCTGACATCAAATGAAATAATCACAACCCGCAACTCAAGACGACCGAGGTCTGCTTCCGGAAAAGCCTCGCACATTCAATACGGGCGGTAGCCGGAGCCTCCACGACCACGGTAACCACCACGATAGCCTCCTCCACGAGGAGCATAGGCACCGCCACCGCCACCACCACCCCGGCCGCCATAAGGTCCACCTCGACCTCCAAATCCGCCGCGCCCTCCCCTAGGGCCGCCGCGACCGCCTCTCGTCATGCCGGGCAAGTTGGTACGCTTGGGTACGACCTGTAATGATCAGCAAGCTCGCTCATGAGCATCTAATGAAGGTGACATACCTTCAGATTCCTGTTGCGGAACTGACTGTTGTCGAGGACCAGAGCCTCACTGACCAGACTGGGTTCTGTGAACTCTACATACGCATACCTGCATACGCCCATTAGCGTTCCAATCTTTCTGCCAGAACTCTTGCCAGGTCGCGAAAGATCATGCCGAGGGAGCTGTATACGACAGACGCGCGCTGGGTGCAGCGGCACAAAAGTGGGCGCAGAGTAGCTTCGTAGAGGAGAAACGGATCACTCTCAACCAAATGCGCAAAGAAAACCTCCTCTTAGTACTGACCCTTTGGGATGCCCTGTGAACTTGTCGAGCAGGATGGTGACACGATTAATGCTGCCGACGCTCTGGAAGTGTGCCTGGATCTCCTCAGGGCTGGCCCCGTAGTCGACATTACCAACGAAGACACTCCGCGAGTCAACGTCTTCTTTGCTTTCACGCATCTCGTGGCGTTCGTGGTCGAGCGACTGCTGCATCTCGCGCAGCTTCTGTGCCTCATCTTCCATCTCTTGCACGCGGCGCCTCATGGCTGAGATCTCCTCCTGTTGTCTGTTGTCAGTCTCTCTCGTTTACTACTTGCAGACCGCATTCGGCAACGTTGCGCTGATGGCGCGCAATAGTGAAGACTCGGATGATCGCGATGGCTGAAATGCGTGTCGTACCTCTTCGATGGTATCATCTCCGCGGCGCTCGTCTTCTGCAGTATCGAGGCGCTCGTCTTCTGCGGTATCGAGACGCTCGTCTTCTGCGGTATCGAGACGCTCGTCTTCTTTGCGACGCTGCTCTTCCTCGCGCTTGATATCAGTTTCGACGTCAGACATGATTACAGAATTTCTCCTGGGCTGTGGTATGTGTTAGCTTTATGTATGTAAGCTGTGATGAGTGCTTCGACGTACAAGGCTATGGGGAGGTGTTTGGTTTCCAACAGCAATCTGTCAAGCGGTGCGGAGGTGATCCTTGAATTGACCGAGTCCCAACCCTGAGCGCGTGACGCGACGACAATAAAGCTCTGATAAAAGAAGGAGTGACACCTAGGTGAAGGTGACTGTGATGTAGCTTCGATGGAGTGACGATGCCGTGGGTCGGAGCTTCCTCGCGCTAAAACAGTTGGGGCCTGGGTTTCAGCCTGCATCTGCAGCCTTACGCGTGCTCAGGGAATGTCTCAAAACACAAAATCACGAATCAACGTCCGCTCAGAATATGTATATCTTCCTCATGAACAGCAGTGGCAGTCAGAGTCTTTCATTCCATGTAATTGCGAATTATCGCCAGGTATACATATGAGCCCAAAGTCATCCGTTCACAGATCTAAAGAGCCGTCATGATGTCCATCAACCCCAAACGCCAGGTGCCATGGATATTTCATATCGCCTTCGTGGTGAAGCACACGCCAACCCTGCCTAACGACGTATATGTGAATGCTAGGCCTCTCACTTCGCCTCTTCCTCCGATCTTTTCGAATGCCTCCAGGCTTCTAGATGCGCGCATCAGGTCGTTTCCTCCAACTCCAAACTGGCTTCTGTACTGCGCTCGACACGCGCGCCGCATGACTCTAGGGCGCTGGGTTCTCCTTGACGACGCTGCGTACCTTCTTGTCGTATGCAGTGCGGTCCTTCTTGAAGAGGTTGAAGGCGTCTGCTTGGGCGGGCGATTCTGGGTTCGGCTCATCGAGCAATGACTGAATGCCGAGCAGGATCTCCTTGATTGTAATGGCTGGCTTCCATCCCTCTTCTTCGTTCAAGATCGACAGGCAGACGGTGCCGGAGGGATACACGTTGGGGTGGAACAGCGGAGGTACGAATTTACCTGCGGTGTATTAGTTCGCCTGAGCACCGAGAGTCGAGGAATAGCTGCGCCGCAGCTGAGCGCCAGAGAGACGTACACTTCGGTGGCTTGGTAGGGTACTCGTCAGGAAATGTGACCTCGAGCTTGAACAGGCCGCCCTCCCAGAGTGTCTTCTCCTTGCCTGGTACGCCGCAGTCCCACTTCTTGAGGTCCATCATACCGTTCGAGCCACGCATAGGCTTCGCGAAAAAGCCGAAGGGGTGGTCGCGTCTCCATTGCTTTCTTGAAGATGGTCAGCGCATCTCTTGTAGATTCCTGCGCAAAGGTCGCTCACCTCTCTTCAGAGAGCCGGTTCATGCACAAAGACATGGTGCAGGTGTATGGCTGTTATCAAGCTCCGGTGCGTTCTCGGGTTGTCGCTGGTGATGAGGTTTACGTGGAGCGAATGGAAAGCGCGACGGTTCAGGAAAAAGCGACGCGTTGCGCTTTGTAAGCTGGCGAGCGTGGCGAAGGTGAGAGAAAGCGACGTAGGTTGCGTGTGGACGTGAGGCAGACTTGCTCAGCGCACCTCTCGAGTCCACGTGACGTACAACATTAAGCGTGTCTTCCCGCCTGGTGAATCTAGCCAGCAGAGGAATCCCTGCCCCGCTGCAACTGCCCCACTCAGTTGCGCCGAGGCTGAACGGCAACGGGTATCAGCGCAGAGGAGCGACGCGTTTGACCTGCAATTGCTTATACAACGTCTGTCATTCGCGTGCGCTTCATTCTAGCAACACAATTTCTATACAAGAAGACAACAGCCGTCATCATCACCATGGCTGACGTGCTAGCAAAGCAAGAGAAGGAGCATGTGAAAGCTGCCTCTCCACCAGCCGACGTTGCATCAGACCCCGAAGAAGACGATCTCTCAGACCTAGATGACGTGCTGGATGAGTTCGCAAATACAAAGCTCGACTCCAAAGTGCCCGCAGCATCAGCAACAGCACCGAAAGCTGCACCACAGCCCTCAGCTCCGTCTGCCTCCGGCCCCGGGAGACCGGAAGACGTCTCACCCGCTGAGCTCCTCCTTCAAGATGAAGACGCATTCGCAAAGAAGCTACAGGAAGAGATGGCGCAACTGCTCGGCCAGGGTGACTTCCAGAAGCAGTTCGAGGAGATCATGAAGGATATGAACAGCGAGATGGGCGGCGATCATCTTCCTGCGCCCACAGCTTCGGAGGCAGCTGCAGCTGCAACGTCGTCGCTAAAAGATGGCGCATCCTCGAAAGCTGGTGGAGCGAGCAAGGTGGATAAGAACTTCCAAGACACGATCAAGAAGACAATGGAGCGCATGCAAGAGTCTGGCGACGCTGCTTCCTCTGCCGCTGCGTCGTCTGCGAACCAGGACGATATCCTCGCGCAAATGCTGAAGGAGATGGAGAGTGGTGGATTCAGTGGGGAGGGCAATGACGAGGACTTCAGTAAGATACTGATGGGCATGATGGAGCAATTGACCAACAAGGAAATATTGTATGAGCCGATGAAGGAGCTGGACGACAAGTTCCCAGCGTGGATGGAGAAGAACATGGAGAAGGTGCCAAAAGAGGACCTGGAGAGGTACCAGGAGCAACAAGTGCTGGTTAAGGAGATCACAGCGCGATTTGAGAGGAAAGGATATAGTGACGAGAACGCCAAAGACAGGGAGTATATTGTGGAGAGGATGCAGAAGGTATGCATCCCTTTTCATCTTGATTCCTCTTTTACTGACTGTATACAGATGCAAGCCGCCGGCTCACCGCCACCGGACCTTGTCGGCGATATGAACGCCGCGCAGGAAGCGTTGGCTGGTATGGATGAAGGGTGCCCGACGCAATAGCGTACTGCCCAGAGGATATATCCCAAAAGTATACATGAGTCACTGTACATGTGCCTGACCTCGGCCTCTCTGCTGGAGTGCTATGCTGGTCTGCTTGGTGACAGATATTGCTGGTTCCTGATCGAGTGGACTACTCGAGAATTCTAGTTCTCAATCGTCTGTCATATCCATTTCATCGATATCTCTATAACTGCTGTCGTGAGCCCGTGGTTCTTGCTGATACCGTACATTGACATCTGCGGTGCACATGAAGATCTGGTCATAGTCTTCGTCGTCGCTGCCGTAATACTGCTGTAGTGCTTTGTCTTGACTCTGCTCTTGCTCCAACGCAGCAATTAGCTGTTGCAGCTCGTGCTCCTCTTGCGCAAGTACGTAGTCCGCTTCGCTCATTTCTGGCTCGTATTGTGGTGCGTTGCTCGACGACTGTGGTAAATTCGCGTAGCTCAGGAGCTCATCGTCGAACTCATCTTCTTCTGGTGGTGCTTCTTGTGCCTTTTTGCTCTCCCAACGCTTGCGTTCCGAAACGAAGTCCAATTGCTGGAGCTGTGAAATGTCAGTACGCGTGTCTGAAGACTGTGTGTATTGGTGGCGTACCTGCTCGCCTCGCGACTCCCACTTTTTATCCTCCCGATTGTTCTGCACGCGCTTGAGGAACAACTCCCTCCGCCTCTTCGTAGTCGCGTCGCGCATCTGGACCACAGGATTGGCTTTGTACGCGCGTTGTGGTTGTTGTGGTTGCTTCTCGTTTTGCTGCGACATTGCGTTGAAGTCGAACAAGCCTGCACCGGTGTTCACTGAACGCTCGCGCAGTGGTGAGGACTGGATTGGTGAGTGGGTGGCGTAATGCTGATTCCGCATGTGTGAGTAGTAGGTGCTCGTGAGCAGCATCGTGATGAGTTGGATAGTTTCTGAAGAATGAATGAGCAAGAATCCAATTTCGCTCGTTGCTGGTGTGTCGTGTTAGGAAGTTGGAGATTGTGACGGTAAGTGATGATGCAGTCGCGACTCAAAGACGGCAGGCGCGTCCGACGCGCTTTCCTTATCGATTGCCAACAAGATCACGTGCAGGGGTCCTCATCCACCGTCAACCGCCCGGAGCTTCTTAGCCTTCCGCCATCACAACGAGCACATAGAGAATGCGCACCTTCCTACCTCCGTTCGAACAGCTCCCTGGCGTCGAAATAGTGCATACCACGTTGGGAAGGCCATATAGCTTCGATACTCGACATTGCTGAGCGGACACCAAACAGACTGCAGCTTTCTCGTTCCCATTCCCGAGTGATTTTCCGTCATCATGGCCGTTCTAGCTCAGATACCAGGCCTCAACGTGGCGATCGTAGAATGTCATTATCAGGCACTTAACGAGTATGAGGACGGTGACAATGAGCAATCGCAAGGTGCAGAGGAAGACCAACGGACGTACGAACTGACGAGGTACATAAAATCGAAGACCGGTGCGAAGTTTGGTATTCAAATTAGATTTGGCGAGGCGTTCGTCACAGAATACGGTATTCGCATGGAAGTCAGGATCGATGGTCGTGGAGCAAGAACAATGATCCTGAGACCAGCTGATCTACGCACATATGGTGGACAGTTCGTCTGTTCTTACAAGGACGAACAAAGGAACTCGAAACGCTACCACCGAGATTTCCAGTTCGCTGATCTCGAAGTCGGTGAGCACGCGCTTTCGTGCGTCGAACCACGCTCACCCATGTAGGTGAGATGTCAGAAGACGATTCATTTTCCAACATTCACCGAAACATTGGGGCGCTCGGAACTACCTCTGCCGTTCTCTACGAAATAAAAAACGTGCATTCAAGACCAGCAGCCACGCCGACTAGGAACTCATCGCGCCATAAGAGGATTGATCAACGTTCTGAGAAGCAAGGGTGTTTCCCTAATCCAGACCTCCCTTGGGGTACTGTTGGACGTGCTAAGCTATAGGCTTGTAGTTGCAGCGCTCCCGGCCTTAAAAAGCAGTTTAACGGTGGTTTGTCGCTCAACAGCGGATCTCGTCCAGAGTCCATCTGCCAGTGGAGGGAGCACTGTCACAATTGTGGTTGAATCGAGGCCCAGAGACTACTACGGGCCCTCGGGCCCGCTCGAATCAAGAAGTGCCATTGAACAATCGGTAAAAGGTCGGGATGAGTTGACTGACGGTCAACGTCGGCTCTTCCCTCTCTTCCCTGGATAATATCGACCTCAATGGCTGTGCGGTATTGTTGCGGTGCAATTCGGTCCTATAGGCCTTGATCGTCACCTCTGTTGACTACCTTGGACTGGCACGTCTCAGGGCATGTATACATGGTCGCCTCCTAGCTAGCAAGCAACTCAGCGCAGTTTCCATCGACTATACAGCGGCTACGTCTGCCGCAACAGGTACTCACCGAGATCAGCAAGATATTCAATCCACTTGTCTTCAAATGCCAGCACTGTCTCATGTAGCCGCGCCATCATCTGGTAGGCCAGATATATGAACGCCAACATATGATTCGTGGTGAAGTAGTTCATGGAAGGAGTGACAACCATGCTCCCATACACATGCAGGCATCGTGTACTCGGTTATGAAGCGTGAGAGAAGTCGAAGGGCGTTGCGGGTTTCGAAAGTAATCACGGTGTTCGTGCAGTAGCGTTCAGGGAAGAGCTGCAAGCGCTGTGGTTGGGAACGAGCTCCCGAGTACCTTCACCTTTTGTCGCAGCCTGCGCACGATCCACATGAGTACACTTTACTTCAAAGTATCCGATTGGACGATTTTGGGTGTCCTCTTCTCCTCAGAAACAACAAGGCATTATTTCATGAGTCAGTGCCTGGGTAGCCTCCATCCTCCGATGCCGTGGATGGGTTTCTCAGGCATAAGTATTTGAGTCCCTCACACGGTCGACACTTCGATTTCATATGTTGCTTGTCAGATTCATCGAATAGCGTGCCCAGGTCTTTTATGCACATCTCAATACCAAACATCCTCAAGCGAAGAGTCGGTGTAAAACCCACATACATGGCATCATCTAGCAACAACACCGAGATTATACTCCAGGTATGCTTCGGCATATTCAGTGTAGTCAGCATAATAGTAGCCCTGGCCGGACTACATTATCGAGACTCATGGTGCTGTATATTATTTCGAAGACGCCGTAGTCGGTCAAGTTTCAGCTGTATGGGACTGCTACCTGCTACTGTCGACCCACTGCTGATCAATGCCACAGATGACAGCCTTCCTTCCCGAGCCACCACACCCTCGGGGGCAAGTGAAGTGGATGCGGAATGTGGATACAGTCTACCTCCTACACGAATCGAATCGGTATATCTGAGACCCACAGCTGACAGAAATCCGAATGAGCATACATCAGCTGGGACTACAATCACACATGAGAAATCGTCATCAACACAGATACCACCGCCGGTACATGATGCATCCTCGAGTCCGTCAAACTCCCGTCGTACTAGCATATAGTTGTGCTGCAGCCCACTAATAGCTTGTACGCAGAGCTCGAGAGTATAAATATGCGTAGATATAGCAATGCCTTAGTGTATCAATCTAGTTCCCTACACTCGGTCTCGAACACTCGTCCCCGCCTGCTGTGCACATGAGTTATGGGATCTTGCTTCCTTTAGTCACCAGTGCAGCCGTGTGATAGATGGCGTTGCCCGATCATTTAAACTTTACGATTCAATCTATGCTGCGAACCTATACTACTTCTACTCATCTTCGTCGCCTATCTAAGGCCATTACAGTGTTTCTTTCGTAAGAGGCTTTGTTGCTAGTGAACAGTGTCACTTAGAGATTCGCTTGTTACGTCAATTGAAACACGCTGTCGCCACCCATGCGCCTCACACCATCTGTCATGGCTGAGGTGGAACAGGAGCCAGTAGCGCCCTTGCGGGCTACAGCAAAGAGGAGCGAGCGTATCGGGAACCCCCAACGCCAGAACCGTACATCTAGATCAAAGTGATATATACCCGGACCGCACAACATTCTAGAAGCCTGCATCGGTGATAAGAAAGCGGGGTCAAGCATTGGAAAGCACGCTAAAGTACTTCGGCAAGCACAGAGGGACACCCTGAGTGTACGATCCTTACCAATGCTGTTGTTCTATTTTGCTTGATTGCAACACACAGCTCGCGTCGGAACTGGATTATCCAACAGGCCTGCCTTGAAAGCACGATTATCCATGCACTCTAGATACAAAACCCTTGATAATTCGATCTAAGCAGAGCAGATGGTCTGATAAGCGCTTGCCACACTATTACTATGGACTGCAACGTTGTCAGCCACCTGATCACTGTTGCAATGTCACACGACCACATAGAAGCCGATCTGCATCATTGGACTCCAGGGTTAGTTAAGAAGGCCTAGTTAGGCTGTCTTCTCAATGTAAGTATTTTCTACTTTCTCGCGAACACATAAGGTGATCATATATCTTGCGATCCACCCGAGAGCCTTTGCAGAGTTAGTGGAGGTGCTGTACGAAATCAAATGGCTATTATTGGAGGTATGGTAGATGTTACTTGGTCGGATGCCAATTGCATTCTCCCTACCCATGCTCTATCGATGAGGTATCCCGAAAGATGCCAAACAAGCGACCAACCTTGACACCGCAGTAAAGTACGGAGAGGAAAGGGACTTGAAGTACTGAGGCGAAGTGCGGAGAGAAAACGTGTGTAAGAAGCTTTGTTCCTGTTTGACACATAATGTGTAATGAGTAGACCAGGGAGATAGACCTGAGCTTGTAGAAGATGCAAACAAAATCATGCTGTTCATATACATACTTTCATGTGGTCTTGCCGTGACTCCGTCCGTCATGCATGCATTATTGCCTTCAAACACCAATACTAAATGCAATCCAATGTGCCATGCAAATGAGTGGAACCCGGACAACGCCGTCGCTAATGTGTGCAGACTAGTAAAGACAAAAAACAGACGGGACCTTGAGCGGACGCCAAGGGAATACACACGTCGAAGCGATGATGAGATGATGAGGGATCGCTTGAGCAGGGTAAGAATGATCAGATGCGCCGTGCAGTATTACTCAGCAGCCTGTCCGCCCGTTCGAAAACATTCAGTGTGCCGGAACCGTGACCGGAAGCGAACTTGGGCGTATTTGGCACCGTAGCCTGTGCAGCAGCGCCCAGAGCAGCACTCAGTGGTGTCGCCGGTACACCAGGAGTCCCGTAGCCACTCGATCCGTGCGACAGAAGACTTGCAGTGGAGTAGGGCTGAGCCGAGTACATTGAGTTTCCGTTAGAGGCTTGCGTGTTGATGGCACCAAGATAGGAGTTGCTACCGCCGCTCATGCCTGGCCGATTTAAGAACCTCGGAGGCTGAGTGCGTGACGTAATCGACGAGAGTGCTGAAGGTGGACCCATCGAGCTATGGTTGTTGGACGTCAGATGCGACCACGGAGAGCTGTAGATGGCGTTACTGGCTTCCTTGACCGTTTTATGGAGTGGCCTCATAAGCTGCTTCACATCAGGGCTCGTAAGCTTGAGATCCTTGCCCTGTTGTGTATATGCTGTAGCTAATTCGAACCAAGCCTGAAACAAGTGTCAGTCTGATGCTTCAAAATGAAACAAACAAAATGAGGAAACAGACCTTGATGAAACCCATGCACTGCTGCCAGAACTCGGCTTGGCTACGGGTATAGCTATCTTTCAGTTGCATCTGCGACAAGCGACTTGCGAGAGGTATCGTCATCTGCTGTACCTCGTTGCTCTTATCAATTAGACCAGCAAGCGCTTTGATCCTGGGATGGTCAGAATCCAAGTCTCGTCGCAAGACGTCAAATTGCTCTCGTAAAAGGCGGGTGATCTGGGGCATGGATGTTCTGCAGCTCTCGCTGGCGTTCCTCAACTTCTGGTAGACTCGATCGAACTGGACATCCTCATCAGACTCATCGAAATTGCTCGTCATCGTGCTTGTCCTGGTCATGTTCGTAGCTAAGGTTGAGAACGACTCTCCTGACCTAGGCGTCGCAGCGCTGATACTCGTCATCGTGTTCGTCCGGCTGTTGTCATTGCTGTGCAGTATGACGGGCGGTGGAACCTGGTATTGGCTTCGTTGAGGTGGCGATGTTGGGAACCGTCGAACTCTCGGCTTTGCACGTATTGTGCCAGGGGCGTCTACTACGCTGGGTCTGCGCGAGCTCATAGAAGTTTCCTTGAATTGCGCTCCCAATATTGAACAGGCATTCCTCATCTCGATCAGGCTGCCCTGTTGGAGGAACAGAAATGTTCGTAAGACTTGTGGATTTGCATTTTGCGTAATCTCGGCGCGATTCTCTGCAACCGACAGAGTGATTGACATGAATGACTCTAGACAGCGCAGCGCGTACATGTAGACGCTCCTGGAGAGTCGTTGTGCGTCTTCTTCGTCTTCCTCGACAAGCGAGCTAAACTTGTGAAGGACGTCATTCAAAACCCTTATGTTGAGATAAGTCGTCGAGAACCGACGATAAAAGTCTTCCTTTCTCCGAACTGCCTCTTTTGGTCTTGTCGTCAGTTTGATAGACCGGACCATGTGAGAGACGCAGTCGTGAAGCTGTGAGATGGCATAGAGAAAATTTCTAGCGGCCTCGACGACAATGTCTGGAGCACGCGATCCACGTCTGTGCTCTCGCACATCAGACAGGGGGCGATTCGCCAGCGATCGAACTGTCCCTGTGTCTCCATATCCTATGGCAGTAGCAGGACCAGAGACTGCGTTGGCTGCGTTGAGAGGAATGACAATTCCCTGACTGAAGCCTCTAAAGTGGCTAGTGCGCCGCAACTCATCGACCGAGCCGAGCTGCTCAGATGCCTGGTGCTTGTTGGTGTAAATGCCCATGCGCTTCTGGCGCTGTGTCGAAGGACCTGCGCCTTCGCTCTGACTACGATTCCGCTCACTCAAACTAGTCGTCAGGGCCAATGGCGAAATTGGAGGCCGCGGTCTCCCACCGTTGTTACTGGTTTGCGACGACACTCGGAAGTGAGATCGAGTGGGTATAGGCGGCGCTGATAGACCCGGAGAACCTTCTCTGCCCTCTGTGAAGCCGTCCAATGTGCTGACACTGGGTCGCACCGGGAAGCGTCCACCTGCAGCTCGTTTGTTCGGGCGCGGTGTCTCGGGATTGCTCTCAGTCCAGCTCTCGTCACTCGATGACTCTATCCGTATACGTGCCAACTCAGCCCGCTGTCGCTGCTTGGAGGCTTGTTGGCGCATGAACTTCTTGACTTGCGTAGCTATGACGGCATCTCGTTCGTTCTCGTTTGACGGCGAGGGTGCGTTGTCTTTGATCGTGCAGACTTCCGGAGGCGGGAAGGTCAACGGATTGCCCTCAAGCTTCATGACCTGCAGGCTGTTGATGTCCCCCAGGCACACCGGCAACTGCTCGATTTTGTTCTTCGCCAGAGCCAGTACTTTGAGTGAGGTCAAGTTTGCGATCCCTTCTGGGACTGATCTGATCTTGTTCCTGCTCACGTCTAGAATTTCCAGCGACGTCATCTCGAGTATCTACAGCTGGAATCAGCACGGTGTCACATGTCGTGCAGCTGGGGCGGGCCAACGGACAGCACTGGGGATCTCGCGCATAGCGTTGTAGCGCACATTGAGATAGCGAAGGCGCTTGCATTCTAGCAGTCGTGAGGGGAGAGTCGTGAGGAGATTGTGCGAGAGGGCGAGCCTGGGGGAGTCAGCATCAGAAGACAAGCGCTGCGGCCAGCGCATTTGCTTTGCGGGGGTTGTATAGGGCGCACCTCTCAATCTCCACCCTGATGACATCGATAACCTCATCGGGCAGGCGCGCTATGTTCTTGTGGCCGAGGTCGATGGTGATGCCGGTGTGGTGCTGCTGCACGTCTCGCGGAGCGTCCGGGCCACGCTGGCTGATGTCCTGGCGGGAGTGGTTGAAAGCGGCCTTGGCCAGGGCGACCACCTCCTCGTCCGAAATGGGCACAGGCGCGTCGTTGCTCATGACGAGCGGCGGTCAGACAGACGGACGGCGGCGGCGGAAGGGCGCGCAGACATGCTCATGCAGCAGTAGAGAGCGTGTGCGGCGGCTGGTCGATGCAGCAATACGGGACGAGGTAAGGAGCAGCTCAGGGCCCACGCCAGGAACAGCGGCGCTTGCCCTCGACTAGCGCCGCTGTTCCTGACGTGGGCTGGCGACCATCAAACAACTCTCCCCCCGGAAACACCAACACCGCGCCCCACCGTCACGAGGCACTCTGATACACCGTGGCCTTCTGCAATGCCCCATGCCGAGGGGACTTTGCGTTCACTCTCTCTCATGCACCTCAATATACTTCGTACTCACTGTCCATGGCAGCCTGACGTGAGCCCGACCGTTGTGCTCAAGCCCCTAGCGGCAAAGCCACCCGCGAGGCTGCGAATAAACAGCCGCCGGAGTGGATTCCCAGATCTCCGTCCATCCAGCCTCTTTGTCTCCAGGATAAACCCCTTGTGCTCTGACACCTCTGATAGGATCAATGTAACCAAGAGGCGTAAATATACTTTGATCAGGCCACTGCGGCACAAAGTCAGTTGTTGACAGGCTCACCAACGGCACGTTTTCCCAAGCAATGGCACGCTAGTATGTGGGTCGGGCAGTTTTGGCAGGTGATTCCGCCATGTCGATCGATCCAAGAAGTTCCGAGATGGACTCGAGTTTGTTGTGCAACAGCTTCTCCACAGATTCGAGACTCACAATCGACTGGCGCACGCGCAAAACGTTGTCATGAACTATGACGACTACCTGCATCCCATACGTCGTTCTCCACGAGCGGCGCATGAACTCCGACAAGTGTTTGAGCAGCTGCAGCTCGAAAATAACGTCGCCGAATACGACCAGGACGAGGCAGACGGATGCAGTGAATCAGATGAGGACTTCCCACCACCCATACCACGAAGCCGTGTGAACTCATACAACGAGCAACCGGCGACGAGTCGAAGAGAACCCCTACCTCGCTCTCCAGGACATGTGAACCCACTACGGTCGCATCCGGTTGTGGCTGCCAGGACTTCAGCAGACCATACACCAGCGCCAGCGCCAGCACCAGCGCCAGCACAAAGACCAGTGCCGAGAACAGCCTCTCGGTATCGGTTCTCCCATCCCCTCAGAGAACAGCTGTGTGCCCCTCGACTACCTGATCCAATACCTCGCCGACATCCAACCAACCTTGTTTCCTACAAGCCTGCCAATCAGCGTCTCCACCCAAAGTTGCGTAAACGAACGTCCTTGGATACTATCGCATCGGTGACAACGACTGCCTCTGCCCGCGATGCTGAGTTCGACGAGCCGTCAGACGTGGAAACCCAATCTCTTTCCATGTTCACACTCGAGTCCGATTATCCCACAACACCGAGCGTAGACCTGGGATCACCGCCAATGGGCGAGCCTCTGCAGTCGACTTCAATGCCAGAATCGCTGCGCACAGCAGGTGTTGACTCCACACCGTCGATGCCCCCAACAACGCCTGTGACCTCGACAGAAACGCATCCACCGAAGGGCATACTTCGAAAGCTGAAGCCTGGCAAAAGGATGGATTCAATGGGCACGGATGGAGGGGCCGATAAGCTGGTCATCGAAAGGACGGTTTCAGTCGATCAGACGTCCTACCGGTCGAACTCTTCAAGTGCTTCCAACACCATGTCGTCCGGCACGCCTTCGCGATACCCAATCTCAGAGGCAGGCAACTCTCGATCCAGTAGTACGTGGACAGCGAGCTCGCATGATATCAGCGGGCTGACTCCGGAGGAATTGAAAAAGTGCAAGAAGAAGGGCATCAACCCAGCACTGTTCGCCGAGATGAAAGCGGCAAGGAAGGGGAAGTGGACAAGCCCAATTGCAGGAAACACATTCTTGGCCTGATGCAGCAGAGTGATGTCGCAATTATCCAAGCGAGTCTCCCATATGACGAGCGCTGCGGCGCAGCTAGCCTTTAACCCGTACGAGAAACGCTTCAAAAGTGTCTGTTGGGTTAGGCAGTTTTGCTTCGAGGTGAAAAGCGATGCCCACCCAAGCAGAGGATCACTGGAGTTGGAACAGCTCGGTACGGCACGCACTGGCATGCCTTTGCTCCTGGACTGGGTCGCAGCAATATTTCTATTCCTTGTTGATGTTTCGGTTGGCTCAGTGTCTCCCTGCCCAATATACAAAGGCACGGCTGCAAGCAACCTAACTCACAACTAGGCTCTGTCTAGCCGTGCTGAGTGCACACGGCCGGTCGCTCCTTGTCTGCACCTGCATGGCGTCCGCTGTCATGCAACACCGCTCATCTATGACGAATTCACCACGACCTTGGGTTTGTCCACGATCTGTTGTCTCAAACCGATCGCACTCACGTGTCTTACTTTGTCTCCGCATCTGGCTGTCTGGAGACGATATTACCTACCCGGGTAGGCCGTGTTTCATCTGGATAATTCGTCTATTGGTGTTCCTATGGTAGCCAAGACGTCTATGGCAGTCAATATCCGGCTTATTTCCAAGAGGGTGTTCGAGATAGATGATCAGCAATTGACTATAGGTATGCCAGTCGCATATAGGCAATGGGTGAAGGGGGTCTTCGAAACAGCATTTGAGTGTCGCTACCGCAACATCGAACCTCAAGGGTGTGTTACAATATGTAGCAAAGGATCTATCTGTAAGTCAGACAAGCGCGTCTTATGGTCATGTAATATCCAGAAGCACAGAAGGGTCACGAGGTGCATCACTGTAGATAAAACGAACAATTCACAGCATCACCACCTCAGCCCCACCATCGGACAATACATTCAGGCAGCCTACACGCGTGAAGCCTAGTGGCGACCGACCACTGATCTTCATCCAAAGCTTAATACAATCACCCCTGCAATAAACACCAAATACCATGGCGACACTTGTCAGCTCACAGCCACCTGCCCGTCACAGCATTGAGCAGCGCGGCAGTTCCCTTTCCCCACACCGCCAGCCAGCACGCCAGCATGTCGTCTGCCCCATCTACACCACTCACAGCGCACCGAATCAACACCCCTATCCTGCATCAGCTGCTGTCCAATCAACACCTTCATCTTACAGCCTATCGCATCCTCCCGCCGTACGCCCTGCACGCTTATCAAGTGCGAGGTGGCGATCGTGACGCTGCTTTTGCGTGCGATTATTCCCATATAGCCCGCAGGCGAGGAAAGGCCAACTCGGAAAGGAAGGCACATCGTAAGCTGTACATGCGGGGAATGAGGGAAACGAGGGGCGATACGGCTTTGTCTGCAGCCTCCAACGATTCGCCAAACGTTGTCTCCATTATTGTAGACAAACTGTATGCATGTATGTTTACTTAATGGATGGGTGGGGCGCTAGGTGTTCACACCGAGCAACTGCGAGACACCGATGAGGTTGTGTAGTGTTGAAAGTGGAGAGGCCGGACATGGTTGGTGACGGTTGCTCATGATGCTCAAGATGTAGGATGATCTGCACGTGCACGGGAGTAACTTCCCCAATATTTAAGCATCTGCGTCGCGCACGTGCAATTGGGTGTGCAGAGTAAGACAGGGCTGGGTAGGTAGTTTTCGAAGCGCGATATTACACGCTCGAAGCATGAGCTGATGGTGGTGAGATTGCGATGTGCACGCGCGCATGTGGAGAAGGTGAGATTCCAAGCGAGAGGAACAGTGAGGGGCAAAACGTCATCATATTGCGAGTCGAATGGGAGTTTGTGGCGCCTTGGAACGTTTCGAAAATGCTTCTAGAAGTATTCCACGACTAGCACCGCGAGAAGCAGTGGAGGTTCCATCGCGCACTTTTTAACCCGTTTCGGCGATGTTGTATTCGCCTACTCACGCTGTTTTCGACGCGCTTCGCAATGACTTGGGGTCTGTGCCACTGGCAACACGGACATCTGTGACAATAGATCGCGATCGTAGACTGCGCCAGGTATGTCGCTGAGTTGAGGCTCTACTTTAGCTCTAGTGTGTGTGCTGATTCAGATCTAGACACAGCTGCCCTTGAGAGCGCGCTGAGCACGCTGAACTGGTCGTTTCAATACCATGTGCTCTGCCTATCAACGGAGCTACAGTGGCGCCACCCTTCTCTATAGGGCAGGACCTCACCGAAAAACCTCACGCTCTGCGGAGCCGCATGACGTGAGACTGCACGTCGAAGATGAGGATTAGGCTGGGTCGCAAGACTTGCTGTCCACTCTCCCAGAGAATCAAAGCTTTTGAGAACAATTCCGTCAGGGGAGATTAGTACCTCACTGCTCCATTCCCGGCACACCCTCCGACAAGCTTTTGAGATCTTCGTACGAAGCAGTGGTGCCGGATCTCCTCCGCCAGTGGGGCGAGTCTCCGATTCTTGCGCGCCGATTCCAATCAATACATGTGCACAACCTGCCGGATGCAGACGGTAGCACTGATGCTACGCTACCACCTTGACAAAGTGCACATGATGGTACTCCAGCACGTGTAGCACTAAGCAGATTCACGCGTAACGAGGCATGGTAGATACGACGCCCTACGGTCAAGCTAGACATCGGTATGCGCCGAGCGACGAATGCTGTGGTCGGTCGGAATGTGGGGGTTCTCGGGATTACATGACAAGGGTCAGACGTGGTAAAGCAGTGGGGAGGGATGGCGACGATCAATGCTTGGTGAGACATCGAGCGTGGATGTACCAGAGTCGATCACGACGGTGCGAGATCGAGGGCGACGTAATGCTTCTGCTATGTTGATGCGGAGAGTGTAGACAGAACATTGGCGAAACGGATGCTGTTGAAGACCAATGTGTGTCCGTAAGTGCAAAACAAGACGCGTTTGGAAACGACTGCCGTGGTATGCTGGATTCTGCACCGAGTCTTCCATCAAGCAAATCCCTGCTGCTGTACCTATACCAAGCTGCTATCGAAACGCGCTGACAGTACGTCCAGGTGTCATCTTGGGCTGTTGCATACGCACCCTCGCTTATCAGCTCACATGTAGCACGCCATATGCGAGCGGTCCTTGGCCCAGATGCTTACTCTCATCTCCAAGCCCAAGGCCTCATCTTCGTCCCGCCCAAGCAATACAGACATCCGGGAAAGCCGTTGTGATAACGCGTATTGTACAATCCCAACTGTCAATTGGGTCGGCCCGGCTCGGAGTTGAGAGATCGACGACTAGCATGGACCCGCGGTGAAGGGGCCTAACGCCAACGACCTGACAGCTTGGTGTCGTGCGCGGCTTTTCCAGGCATGCGGTCGCTTCGTTGCAGGTTGAGTGCCGCGGTCGATGTCTGTGTATCAAAGCTCTGCTTTGGATACGACTCATACGAGCGCCATGGCACGCGTATCGTGGCTGCAACATTGGCTTGTTTCAAGCACTCAGTTCCCGCCAGAGCCTCCGATGCTCCACTTTCCTTCTGCCGTCTCTGAGCTCGTCAAATCCAGACTTACCGAGCGGCTCTATATCGGCGGTACTCCCTTGTTGCTAGCCCGCGAAACGATAGTGTACGGAGCGGACTCAAACAAGCGATTTGTACGTGGTGGGTGCAAAACGGGGATGCCATGACAGTGACAGTGACAGACCAAACAGTGTGCGTGACATGGTTGGCAGCGCTCCGCAGATTACCCCCCAAAGGCTTATTGTGAAGTTGACCTTGCGAGTGCCGGCCGTGTGTCTATTTGCCGGCCGGCGCACTGGAAGGGTTGCATTGTGTGCCTCTGGAAGTCTGGAGGTCACCTGCCTAGCTAAGATTGGTCAATCATGGAAATTGCGAAGTCGCGTTTGGGTGAATGAAGAGGATCTTCGTTGTGGCATTTGCCGTATGCTTCATTGCTTCGCGCTCTCTGCGCTGTGGTATCTACTTCAAGCCTCCACTTGATCAACTGCTCCGTCTGAAGACCCCAATAGAAATAGACTGGTGTTGATACAATCGCGTCGCCCATTCGTCTCATCATTACCAAGAATGATGGGTGCAAAAAACGCCTGTCCAAGTTGTAACCTCTCGCCAGAGGTAAATTTGCAAACGCCAATGTTGTCTAGAAAGCCACGACTACGCCGGTCGTGGCTGTGGTATGCGCCTGTCGCCTCGCTGTAGGCTAATCGAAACGCCGAGTATATGCAGCCCAAATGCCGTTTGTATGCAGGTCGCTGAAATCGCATGTTCGTAACCGTGATCGCTTTTCAATGTGAGAAATTCGGTGAAATGTTTCCATCCTCAGTGGATGGTGTCGAGGTGTTCATTTAGATGAAGCCTCCAGGTGAATCGACAACAGCGTGCTCGTCCTCTCGCAGTTGGCCGCCGCTCTTTTTCTTGGGCCAGAGCTTGCTACTGACACGCTTCCAGCTATCTCTTGTCGCAGCGCCGATGCCATTGTGCTCTCCGCGGCTTGTGCGGGGGCTGGGAGTGCCGCTAGCAGTTCCACTCTCGCCATAGATGTGGGTAGGGTCGGCCAAGGGGTAGTCGCTCATGGGCGGTGTACCAGGAGGAGTGAGAGGGTCGGTCATTGAGGGGCTTGCACTGCCAGTATCATCCGTCATCGCATCGCTGCCGCTGGTGTAGCCGGATGTGACGCGAGTAGCGAGAGAGGCGGATGATGTGGGTTGAGAATGGAAGCGGGAGTGGGAGAAGGGACGTGAGTGCATGAAGCCAGCAGTCAGCGATGATGGTGCTGATGCACGCTGATGGGCAGAAACGTGCGATGACTTTTGCGAGACAGTGCTTCGCTCATCGTAGCTGCGTGTGGACGACCGTGTCACGCTAGCATTGTAACTCTCGTGACTCATGAGGCTAGGGTGTGCACTCTGAGGGCTGACGGAGTTCAAGAAGGACAGAAGGACACCCTCCTCCATGAGTTCGTAGATCTTGGCAACAGCCTCGTCCAGCGTAGATGGGTGAGGTGGCACATAAGAGTCAGACAGAGCCAGGAGCCTGTCACGGACTTCGGCAGGGAGGTTGACCTATGACGATTAGCATAAGACAAGGTGATGTAAGAGGGAAGTCAACATACCTCACGAGGGCCAGACTCCCGGATGTACGCGTCGATTAAGCGGCGCCAGAGCATAAGAACGTATGCACACTCGTCCGACAGGGGAGAGATGGGTGTCCCGGGGTGACGATTGACCATCTTGGAGTAGTGCTTGCGATATCTCGATGCGTCCATGGTGAACTCGAGGTTCTCTAAACAGTGGTTCTGCGACAGGAAGGCCATAAAGGACGATAATGTGTACGGTGGGGGGGCATTGTTGGCGAGGATCTCGGCCAGGTTGGGTTTCCGGCTGTGAGGGCTGGGGATGTTCTTGGGTATCGAGACGGTCAACGGAGCTTTTTGGCAGTCCGAGAAGGCCATTTTGACGTCGTAGCCGTCGAACTCGTCGAGGGACGACGCGGGCGACGAGATGGTGGAATTGGTTCGTATCGAGGGTGCTGTGGGCTCAGGTTTCCGCGAGATCATCACGGTCCGCCAGAACTGCTTGTAGACACGGCGGGCCGTCTTCTTGCTCTGCTCTTCCAGACTCTCACAAGGACAGGTTTGGGTTCGTATAGACTGCGCCAGCTTGACGGCCGAGGCACGAGGTTCGGGGCGAACCTGGTGGCAGCGGGAGAAGCGTGGGTGGTGAGTTACTGCTTCGCAGACGGCAGCATCGAGCGCCGTAGAGGTGGTGGTGGTGCAGAGGACGGGACGCGCACGGCGGCTTCTTTTGACCGATGGCCGGAGGGGACGCAGCGGCGAGTCGCGCTGGGGCCGTGCAGTGTTTGCTGGGTGCTGCAGTGCTTCTCGAAGGGCGACACAGAGAGAGTCTGCTATCGAGAGGGTGCTGGGGTGCGGTGGTACGGCGGCGGGCCTGGTTGCAGCGTGTCGGACGGGTGCAGCGGGTGGGCGTTCGAGGGCGAGGGCGAGACGGCGGGAAACTGAGCGCTGCGCTGGGACTGGCTGCAATGCGTGGGTGCAGCAGCGACGGGTGGACGGTGCGAGGAGCGTGCAGGCGAGTGTTGGGTGACGCAGGCGCGGCGGGTATGAGACGTGGGTTCAGATATGCCGTCAGAATTCGAGACAAAAGGCCCTCCTGTGGTGCGGCTCAGCGGTGGTTATGAGGAGAGGGCGGAAGCACTCTTAGCACGTCTAGCAGCGCGACTAGCAGCACGCCCTGGACACTGGACAGGCGGGTCGCAGCTCAGCACCAGCCAGGGACCCACTCGGTGGACAGTGATCAGTGCGGTTGGCGAAGCTTGCGCAAACGCGGACAGCCTCGATGTCAGAGGGCGATGGGGTGCCATGGCCGCTGCACGGAGGCAGGCGCTGGAGCAAAAGCGGCAGGCGCTGATGCTTCTAGCGGCGCCCTAGCGCGTTGACGTGGCTGCTGATTCGCCACAGCCGCCGTCTTCTGGAAGGAATCCCTGTCGGCCGTCTGCTCGCTCGCCACCCTCAGCCAGACAGTGCCCGCACAGTCGCTGTTACAGAGAGCGCGCGCAGCCCGCCGTTGCGCAGACGTGCGCTGAACGGTGTCGTCTGTCAGCTGCGTGCAAATCAGGCGAGGAATGTGGACGTGAATGTGAACGTCCGCGCGGTGCTGGCCGCCTGCAGTTGCCGCGAGCCCCGCGTCAAGTCGCACCACAGCTGCGTGCTCAGCGCTCGGTCTTCTCTCCACCTCAAAGTCAGTCATCAGTCATTCGCACGCACGCATTCCACCACTCGCTCCGACCCCGGCTCTTACTCGGGCGCTGTTGCAAAGATTACGCCTCGGCCGCCTAAACAGCCCGCCCGCTGCTGTAGCTCCCTAATGCCCAACGAGCATCCGGCAGCGACCAGCACTACCTCCTACCCGGGGTAATACTATCTCAGCGAGCGCGCTTCCCTCTTGAGTGGTACATAATAGCCCCTTCACCTCACTGTTGCTTGACCCATTGCGACCTCAGTCCCAGCAGCCCGGCTGGTCCAGCCGCTGACCCTTCACTACGCCGCAAACGGCCGTCTTGCAGTCCCAACACGCTGAGTCGCCTCGCTAAACCGCCCTAAGGCTCCCATTCCGCGACAAAAGGCAACCCAGCCGATGCTTCTTTGAGCCTCCATGTCAGGCTTTCTTTGTCCGCTGATGCAACGCATGACAATACTGCTCTTCCCAACGGCTGCCTCTTGAATCATGAAAACAGCGCATCCACGACAGCGTATTCACGCAGACACTCCATCAGCAGCGTCCTGACGGTTGCCTCGCTTCCCCGTTCTCTGGCAGCATGCCACTCTCCAGGGTGCTCGGACGAGGTGACGCCAGCGCCTGCTTTGGACTGGCCTCAGGCTGCCACTCGCTGACTGGCCCGTCAGTGCACCCTCTACCCACAGATGGGGATCGCACGGGCACAAATCTTGGCTTTGGCCCCATCGCTGGGGAGACTCAGCGCATCCTCCAATCTATGCCCGAGGCTCGAGACATTTGATTACCGTAATCTATTCCTGCCGCATCCTGCACTTCAGCATCACGCAGATCCACAATGGACCCACAGGGGACCCACCACTGCCCGCGCCATGGCATTCAAGCAAACACCGTCGTCTCTTTAGGCCAAGTTCTAGCAGCGTCTGCGTCAATTGTGTACTATTCACGCACGACGCAGCAGCAAACATACCGAGTGCTACAGGCCACATGTCTCAGCGTCTCGCTGGTGAGTCGTGGTCGTGCATGCAGCCGACTCAGGCTGACGTTTCACCTGCCCTGTTCGTTTTCTCACTCCCGACGTTTGTTCCTTGTCCTCCCACCGGTCATCGGCCGTGCGCGCTGAGTTTTTTTCTTTCTAGAAGCACTCCAGGTTTCTAGAAGGTTACCACAAACTGCTAGCACCACCACAAGTGCGCCGCTGTCGATCTTTTCCGCCGAAGCATCATGTTTGGCGCCGAAGCACCATGTTTGGCGCATGATGTTGGCGAAACAGTCTCCATTCATCTCCACCTTTCATAGTGCGACAACATTGTTGAGAACCTCACCAGAATACCATGGAACTCGCGTCGGATGCACCTCGGGGGATGTGAGGGCGTGTGAGCCGTGTACCTCGGAAGGCTGCTTGCGAAAACCTTCTAGAAGTTGAGGCTGCTCTTGTATCGTGGCCTGGTGACCCGCGTGTAAGCGCCTCGTTCCAGCACGCACCCTATCAACAAAATCCACAGCATGAAAATTTTGGTCGCCAACATGCGCTCGGTGCCTCAGACATGACGCAGCTAGTGGACCTCAAGAGCAAGCGCTGCAATTCACCCGCTTTCACCGCCTATGGGGTCAGCCGCATCCCGCATTCGCGATCCTGAAAGCAGGCGTGGAAAGATCGCTTGGCGTCTAGATGTTCGCAGGAGCCTAATGATGCCCAGTCAGTAAAGATAGCATCGTAAGCCTTGACGCCCAGCGTGCCCAACATTGCGGACGTGAAGGTTACCCACGCATCACGGTGACATTTTGGTAATATACGGCCCTTTCCATCTAGCTTTCGCACCGTATTCAGCGCGTCTTTGTGCCGGTGGTTCGTTCCCATGATTCGGCCAGAGACGTCACCAAACGTGAAACGTGACAGGTGGGCCTCCACCACCGTCTGACAGTCTGACAAGCGAACTCGCAAGTTTCGGATCTCTAATGAGACGAAGATTTATCACACTCAGATGATGGGCATTAAGAACAGCGAGCGGAAACAAGATCGTTCGTTATCACTGCGGCATGTGTGGCTCGCTTGGTCAGCGTTGATGTCGTGCGGTAGGGTGCAGCGTCTGGCCCAAGACCGTCGACTACTATAATTCTCCGCAAGACGCGCTGTCTGATCGCCAGTCCGAATCCACCTGACTACTTTTCGTTTTCGAAACCGTGGTTTGTAAATTATCGACAGGCCAAAGCAGTCTTAGGTGAGCATGTATACGTTACATCAGATCTCCCCATTTCAAACCACAATCCTCCTCGCCCAGCCCATGTCATCTGGCAGCCGTCCTCTCCGCCCTTATCCTCAAGCATCGCGATTCCTCCCTCCTGTTCTGCCCTGGGATTTGTCAGAGCTCCGTCAGCCGCACAGGCGAGACGTGCAGGGGCTGTTAGGCCCATTACCGCGCCGCATTGCCATAGCCGTGCGTGCGCCCGAGCTTGTATTGATCGACGAAAGTCATGGACGCAACCTTTTTCTTAGCAGTACTGTGCCTCGAAGCATGGCTCCGACTGCCAGAAAAGTAAGCAGTGTCTGCGGCGTGGGTTTCCAGTAGGGAGGTCACAATCCTTCCCAGGTCCAGGGCCATGGTGAACGGCGAGGTGGACGGTCGACGGCTCAGTAGGATCGGTGAAGGGGGCGCGTATGCTGCTACGGACCTACGTTCCGGACGAATCTTGCGATCTGTCGATTAGGGCGCGGACGCCTGCTTGTGTTTCGAGTGCGGCGGTGTCGAGATCCCATCCTGCACTTCTCAATGCTGGGGTGTATTTGTTGAATAGCTCCTTGCTCTGCCGCAGGGTGTGCAGAAGCTCCACGAGCCGTTGTGCGTTCAGAGCCTCGTCCTCGGGTCCACGAAAGGACGAAGGAGCCTGACTCCGCATCCTTACGAGCATCAGTGCATGGACCCATGCTTTGAGATGATCAATCGCTGTGCAACCCTTCTTCAGAACAATCAAAACCTCTCGCGTTTGAATGTTGTTGTGCCATAAAATGTAACCTTCACGTTCAAAGATTTCGAGGAAGTCCGGCAGCTTGATGGGCAAGTCCTTGAAAGCTCCTGCTTTTGTACTGCCGGCGAGGCTCATACCACCAAATAGCGACTGCAGACTGATACCTATCCTGCAATGTCCAATGATTTCGTTTCCATATCGTAAGACGCCGTCTCTCTCAAAGACACGCTCTTGCTCCGACACCTCCTTTGGGCTTAAGACTCGCGGCTCCTTGGCGTCTAGGAGGTGACTGAAGACGATGTTCGCGCGCTGTCTGTTTAGGTTGGTCATGCTCACAGCTTTCACCGCAGCATAATTCATCGCCAAATGCACTGACAGCAGTGCAATGAGCGTAGCCCATGTCGCCATTGGTGTCGTCACCCAACTCACCACCAAACTGCCCGCAAGCATACCCAACAGACTGATGACAGTCTCTTGGCTGGAGTCCTTTGCGTTCAACTCGCCTAGATTCCCTCTCTTGGCAAAATGCGCACTCAGGCTCGCCTTCGCGGAGCCAGCACACACTCCGCAGAGCGCTCTGAGGCAGCTGGAGAAGCTGAGTACCACGACACGTGCGGGCTTTGGGAAAGCCGGAGATAGGCAGTCCAGGATCATAGCGGTGTCGTTGAATATGTCAGCTGCAAGACGGTACATTTTACATTCAGGTTCCAGAGATGTTCCCAGACGGTGTGCGAACATGATGGTAGCGAGTCGACCCATTGACTCTTGTAGAATAGAGAGCAGCAGGGCGCTGGTAGGTGAGGCTGTTGAGTCGCCTACGCCGACGCCTTCGAGTACGGCTCTTGAGGCCAAGAGGCCGGCTATCGATGATGAGAAGGCTTGCAGTGAGTCCTGGCATACCGTGAGCCTTTTCGTCACCATATTGAAGGCTTCATGGGTGCACATACATAGATCTGGTATCTTATGATATGTCAGTGCTGTTCGAATCGTGTTTGCTCACGTTGGATTGACCTACTGAATGTAGTCCTCCGTCACACTGTGTGGGTATCCCGCGGGTAGAAAGACATCAAGCAGCTGTTGAGCGTAGCTCTTCGTCTCTCTTGGAAGCTGAACATCATCAGTACATCTTGCTTCTACACTGCGTACGAGTGAAAGCGGGGAGGGCACGTACGACAACATCAACACGTGATTCGCCTGACGCTATGTACGTAGTCACCACATTGCCAGCCTCGTCATACTCCTCGATCTCGATTTGCTCGGATTTTGACATGATGTCGTGTCGTAGTTTGGTCGTGGTGGTCGGCTAGCGCAGCGTTGAGCGAGGCAACTGTGGGGTCGTGGGGACAATTCCAATCCTTGTGCACTTCACACCTTCCGTCAAACATTCCATCCCTGCACATTTCCTGCATATCACTTTCCAACCTGCATGTCAGCGCTTCCCTTGCGCGATCTTCCTGTCGATGAAACCGTTCCTCGGCGTCACACTGGCTTCGCTGATCATACGTCCCCAATGCACGCTCGGCGCTTACTGATCTTGGCGCAAGGCGCCCGTCTGCAGGCGTCTTCGGCTTCGGCCTGCTCTCCAAACACAAGAACACTCTGACTACAATAAGCGACAGCCTGGGGGTCGGCACTTGGAAGCTCGGCCTTGTACACAGACGATACCGATCTCGGCGAAGGGTCGATGCAAACTCAAAGTCATGCTGATAATGTCTGTGACGACTATCGAGTTGTGCCTTGGGAGGAATTAAGAGCCTCGAATGATCCAGCTTCGTTTATCGAATGTTTTGAATCGGAGCACAGCGAAGACGAGCAGGCTATGTCCTCTCAGAAAGCGAAAGCGATGATGACTCCAACGGTGACCAGGCTCAGGGTTCTAAGCAATAGGGCGATGATAATGCCTACATGATCTGGGAAGACGACGATGGCGCGTATCACACCTTTACCATACCGAGTTTCCTTGCTACTTCCTTGAATCTTAAGGACTTCCATACCGCGTTGCGTGGTTTCAAGCCCACAGATGCCGCCAATATATCACAGTTTACAGGAGTCGCCTGGAGGCATTCAGAGAATCAAATACTTTCTCCAATCTTCCTTTGACTCGCCACATCGATTTCGTCGCCAGTAAATAGCACGCTCTCCCATGGGCTTTGGAAGATATTGAGCGATTCTACTGGAACGAAATCCATTCTATCAGGAATCTGATGTTTGGTATCGGCGGGGTTCTAACATTGTACCATCGCCCGCAGAATGTGTACAACCAATGCGATGTCTCGGGTATTGGGTGATCGTCATGCCAGATCCCTGCGTTACATGGAGGAATTTCTTCGACGCTTCTGGCGTCTTGCCATGGTACGAAGTCAACACAAATGACAGCGCTGCACAGCGGTCTGGTGACAGACACGTTGGAGGGGCTTCGTCTAAACTACTTGATTTGGCCGCACGTGAGTGCTCGTGATTAATTATAAGGAAAAGAGCGTGGTGCTGCGCCCACAAAGGGTGGTAAGTGTCGGCACTTGTCAATCCAGCCGAGAAGTTGTGGCAGGTTGCCAAGTCCAAAAGCGAGGTGAAAGGGAGTGGGTCATCTGCCCTTACACAGGGCTTCCATACATCACATAGCCAAAGCCCTCCGACATGGATGTATCAAACACTACGGTCTCCCGTCCTTCCACCCCTTCTCCAACTCCTCCACGTTCCCGCAAACCTCCTCCTCGTAACATACACAAACACAACCAACATGATCAAGAACAACACACTCCCCGCGCTATACCCCTGGTTCTGCACCGCCTGCTTCTTTGCCTCCTCATAAATCTCCTTGACCCTATCCTTCACGCCATCGCCCTGCTCCAAATCTGGCATGGCCATGATACTGACAACCAAACTTGTCCAGCCTGTAAAATGCTGTGTGCGCTGTCCATGCCCACCGACAGGATCGTACTGCTCCCAAGCATATCCTGTCTGCAGCCACGAGCTAAAAACAGTGTGCACGATGTTCTTCCTTAACTCGATGTAAATGCCTTTGCACCTCGCCTGGTGCGGGCCAGGCATTTTGGCGAGCGAGAAGAGCTGTGTGAGGATCATGTAATTGAAGTTTATCCATATCGGGCTACGCCAGTAGTTATCGCCGACGCCATATTTTTTATCCTCTTGGGAGAGCGACTTGATGCCGTGGTCAGTCCAGAGCTGATTCTGGTCGCGCAGCAGGCGTAATATTGCGTCGAGGTGCGGGTGACTTGCATCAATGAAGCCAGTCATGAAGGGGAAGAGTGAGAGGTAGCCTTTGTGGCAGACGTAGGTGTGTTTGTCGTCACGAACGACGGTGTCGCAGTAGGCGTTTTGCTGCTCTTCCCAATGGAGAGCCTCGAGGTTGATTCTGATACCGCGGATGTGGTTTTGGTAGGTGAACGCATCGTGGGTGGTCTCGGTGAAGAAGGCGATCTTCTCAAGCGTGCGCGACATCAGACCTACCCAGCAGAGGGCATCGAGATGGAGCTCGGTAATGTCTGGTGGTTCCGCACGGGGGTAGTCGTCCATACCGCTGGGATAGTTCATCTCAGGTGTACGACCTCGCCATCTGTATCCTTCGTTAAGATTTGCTGACGGAACAGAGTGAGCTTCGATGTCTCCTGACTGAGACTTGCGCCACCATTCGTAGTGCTTCTTAAGAAGCGGATAGAGCTTTGCGACAAACTTCTTGCCTGCTTCAGGCTTCAGCAGTGTTGACTCGTGCCCGTAGTACTTCGCCTTGCCTTGCAGTATGTCGATGAACTTTGACACTACAAGGAACAGAGTCGGAGGATTCGCAATGTGCGGATACTGCGTCAAAGCATCGCTAAGAATGCCATTTTCAGCCTCAATGCCAACAGCCTGCTCCCTGGCTATCCAACCGTCATCATCCATAGATTTGAGCCAGCTCTGCACGACTTCCATGGCTAGGTCGACATCCCATTCGAGCACTGGAAGAAGGTGGAAGCCCTCGTCCCATAGGAAGCCGCGAGGGAAGACAGCTCGAGCCGGCGTGTGCGTGAACAGCTCGTATGGACCTCTGGTCTCGGGTATGGAGTGCTTCTTCGCATCTGCAGTCTTCTCCCAAAACTTGCCAGTCGTTTCGGCGTATATAGCTTTTTTCGACTCGTCGATCTTAATTCTGCCGTAGAAGTATCCAATCCCGCCCAGTAAGTCTGCAAGCATCTTCTGGCCGAAAAGGGCATGCTGGTCCGTATTGAACGGAGCTTTCAGTGCAAAAACCCGCGCGTAGTCCTTCCTGTATGCGACTACGTTGTCCTGGATACCGCCCGCCATCTCCGATGTGGTCATGGCACGAGTTGCCTCTCGACTCGAATAGAGCACATCGAAATGGAAACTGCCATGTATGATCATCTGCACAAACTGCATGTTGCCTGAACCGGGGGCGTTGCGAAGGACAACGTCCATCTTTCCGGCTTCGGTTCGATCGTTCGACTGAGCTTTCAGTGCGTCTAGGAAGGTGGCTTCTTGCACGCAAACATGTCAGCTTGTTCATGGCAGCTATGTGCTCTTGGATCTGACTGGACTCACACTTCGCCTGCCATAGCTTATCCTCGGTGACATTCAACGTGTGGACAATCGTGCCCTCATGCCTTCCGTCCTCGCCAACTGATGTTGGAATGTGTATACCGGCAGAGCCTACTCGTGGGTGCTTGATTGCAATGTTCACCGCCTCAACAGACTTATCGTCGCCAGCACCAAGTTGCTCAAAGGCTTCGAGCTGGCAGTCTGCACAACCCTCTTTGCCCTCCATACCCACAAAGAAGATCACGGAAGTCTTCAGGTCTGCAGGTGCGCCTTCGCGCGGCTTGCCCTTGATTCGCAGTGCCCAGTTGCCCGAACTCTGGCCCTCAGACTTCTTTACGAACTCGGTCGTAATGTCGATCTGGTTCCCCACATCTTGGACGATTTGCGTTCCTCCGCTTCTCGCATCGTAGGTAGTCCAGCCGTACATGGCCATGCCATCGTTTTGCTCGACCGTGTGCCGCAACTCTGGGATCGCAATCAGCGCCTGCTAGGATTGCCTTCAATCTCAATCACCCACTCTTGTCCTGCTCATCGAGCTTTCCCCACATCAAACCCGCAATGAGACTTTCGGGCAATCGAGGGCAGATGCCTAGGTATAGATTGGGTTTGTATGGTCCCCATAGTAGCGGTGCTTCGTTGGAGTACAGCGATGAGTCGACCGTCTTCGAGACTACAGGTGCTACAAGGGCGAGTGCTACCAAAGTCGCTGGGAGCTGCATGGTCCCTGAGGCAAGCTACGACGCGTATGGAACGCGCCGGCTAATCAAGTGGTGAATCCAAAGAAATAACTAGGGCGAGCGCTCAGCCATGATACCTGTCGTCTTCGCATGCAAGCGTAACACAACCAAAGAAGCTTGTTAGCAGCTTCGACCTGCGTGCATTTCTGGGCGTAAGGCGCGATGCACCCCTGATTACTTCCGCTCTCGTTTTGCCCACCGATTGGTCAGTCGCGCCTTACTGGTCACTTTATTCCAGCACCACTGCACTACAACCTGCGAAGCAACTCTGATACAGATAGCGCAAGCACAAGGCTGAGTCCATATCGCCAGCTATGTCTCACTATCTTGAGCTCGTTGACACATCAACACCACGATGTTCATCACGTGCAGAAACAGCCCCCGCAAAACGACGTCAGCGGTAACTCAGCCGTGATTGAGAAGGACAATCCCCCACGGTCGATAAAGATTGTGCCAAAGCAAAAGCACACTCTTCTTTCGATTACTAGCAGATCCTGATCGCCGCTGCGCCATCAATTGCTTAAGTTTTCCCTGCAAGCAACCGAGCTTTGAACGCGCTCAATATCCATACAATTCAACATGCAAGAACAAGTCGACCGCTTAGTCGAAAAGACATGGGGTATGAAGCTACCAATACCAGTTTCCGAAACCCGTACTAACACCATGACCTAGAGATGTTTCAAGGAGTCAGTGGCTCAAGGCGACTGTTGGTAGCTGTGTCTGGCATTCCCGGTTCAGGTATGCACCTTCCCCAAGGTCGCGTGTGCATTGTGGGCTGATTGTTTGGCAGGCAAGACCACACTTGCAGCCAAAGTCTCCAACGGCCTTAACAAAAAGCACGCGCAATACTCACCGGGAACATACAATGGCAACCCAGTCGCCGCATTTATACCCATGGATGGCTACCATCTGTCACGTGCGCAACTCGATGCCATGCCTGATCCTCAAAATGCACATGCTCGGAGAGGAGCAGCTTTCACGTTCGATGCCGACCACTTCCTCGCACTGGTGAAGAAGCTGCGGGAGCCAATACTGCCAGAAACACGAACGTTGTACGCACCGAGCTTCGACCACGCGAAGAAGGACCCCGTGGCGGACGATATTCCCATCGCACCTTCAGTGCGCATAGTTATCTTCGAAGGCAACTACTGCTCGTTGAACCATGGCCCTTGGAAAGAGGCTGCAGATCTCATGGATGAACTTTGGTTCGTCGATGTTGATTTCCAAGTTGCGCGGAAGCGTTTGATTCACAGGCATGTGAAAGCGGGCATTGCGCAGAATGAAGAAGAGGCAGCTAGAAGAGCCGACGAGAACGACCTGGTGAACGGGAAAGAGATTATGGATTCGAGGCTGGACGTCCATGAATTGGTCAAGAGCAAAGAGGATCCCGAATGGGCACCGGAGTATCAAGGCGTAGGCGGCAGCAAAGACTAAAGACTTTTGGACACCAGACGCATGTGGATACAGGCCACAGCTAAGCATGCATCTTGTTCTCGACGTTCCCTGATGTGCTTTATGACTCATCTCCCATCGAAGGGTGCGCATAGCCAAATGGAACAGATAAGACAGTGCCGCTCGCGCGGTCTAGGTTCACGAGCACGTGTCATGGAAACGACAGGATGCCAAACTAGCTTATTTGACCTTCCCTTGAAATTGGCGAACTCATATACGATTACGCACCCGGTCCACTCCGGCGCTTGTTCGAGCTCCACAGTAACAGCTATTCCAACATCGTTGTTCCTCCTTTCCACTTGCTTCCCAGATCTTACCTGCGGCACCGTTCAAGGACTCCCCTCTTGGCTCTGAACGACTTGCACGAGATGCGAAGAAGTGGTCGCACCTTTATTCAGCACGGGAAGGCGTGGCAAAAGAGCGTGTTTTGCCGCAGCTAGACCCTACCCGCGCGTAAACACCAAGCACACAAGGTAGCGTGCGGGATTCCGCACTCGATATACCAGCTAGTGAAAGGTCTTTGGTATCAGTCTGCTATCACAGTCCGAGGAGGACAGAACAGCGCAAGAGTTGTCCATTAGGATTTCTCAGGATCATGCGGCCCTTTGTAAATCCAACGAAGCAGGTATCAAATTGAGATGGAATGGGCGGCATTGCTGAGGTCTGAGGATGTGGCCTGCTGAATGGCGGTGTGAGTGAATTGGCCACTTCAGTGGGGTGGAGTGCAGCTTTACATCCGCCGAGCGCGAGGTGATAGGGTTCCAGCACTGGGTGCAGACCGCTCTGGCTCTTGACGAGCCGCTGCATCTGCGGTGAAGCCGTCGATCTCTTGCTTCGAACGAGACAATTCAGTCCAAACACCACAACCCACCAGTGTAAACCACTGCCTCCACTGAAAGACCGTTTTATCGCGCCATGGCATCCTTTTCGCCTGACCGGGCGACAACGAGCGCGGATGAAGTATGAGCAACGCCAGCAGCAACGCAAAACAACAGTCTCACGCGAGCTGAATCCGTGTAAAGTTGAAGCGCAGCCAGCGTCCACCCTGTCCTGCAGTCCAACATCCTTATTCCTGCTCCTCCACCCAAACAGCATCCACCAAATGGCCCTCACCCTGCCGGTAAACCCTACATTCTAGAGTTTGCCGTGGTACAAGTTCGATATCACAATCGCCAACGACACGCGTCCCTGGACCGAGTTCCTCGCACACGTCTACCCGTTTCTGCACGCATCGAACCTGCGCCTGATGCTGACGTGCGATGCCAGCCAGCCTGAGCATTTGGCGCCGTATTTTGACGGGCCGGAGGAGTGGCTTCGGCGGTTTGCACAGGTCGATGTGGCGCTGCTCACGACTGAAGCATGGAGCGCGGAGATGAAGAAGCGGGTTGAGAGGGTCGTCAGCAAGCTTGTTGGGACGCGATGGCGAGATGGGAGACCGGCGGGTTGGAGGGTGGAATAGGTAATTGAGGAGCCCACGCAGCCAGCCGCCGTGTGAGGTGCATGAACATATGTGTTCGTATTTGGAGCAGCAGCGACCAAGGAGGAGGGAAGTGTCGACATATTTGCTGCGGATTGGAAACCGAGTGAGATTGGCGTGAAAAGTGTTCAATTTCTGCGCCAGAGAGGAAACGCCCGCAATGCATGTACTAGGTATCCAACCCCGATTTGATAATACAACACGCTCTCCAAACGCCTGGATGATTTGTCTATTCCTTCCTGCGGCCTTGCTCACTGCCGCCTGCCTCGTCGTCGCTGTCCACACCCAGACTGAACGTGGAATCATTCTGCGGCCCCCGTGTCTTGTCCGAGTACCCGTTTGTCTTCTTGGGCACATCATGCAGGTCGTCGAGTTCTCGCTCGTCGAAGTCTGCGGCCTCGAGATCCGCTCTGCGCTCTTTGCGTCTGAAGTTGTCCAGGCCCATGCCAGTGAGGAGGGACTCTCGACCCTCGTCTCCGTCCGCTCCTTGGTAGCCGTTGTTGCGGCGGCGACTGCGCCATATGAAGGTACCCCATAGAATGGCAACAATGCTGACAATGACAAGGGCGACTTCGCCAGAGCGGTAGTATGCCTTCCACTCGGCCTCCTTCAGCTGTTGTGCCTTGTCCTCCTCGGCCTTGGTCGAGTTCGGGTGACCGCCCACGCTTGTCAATGGACCCTTCTCACCGTCAATCACGCTGTCGGCCGGGGTTCCGCCAATCTCGCCGATATCGACACCAAGGAATCGATCGAGCATATCGCGGGTCCGCCTGGGGTAATCGAAGGGCACCATGTGGCTAGAGTTGTAGAAGACAATGTAGGTGAGGTTGCGAGCCTCCTGATAGGTGCCAGCCGGCTCGCCTTCAAAGGCCCAGTCCTGCTTCGAAGACACGACGCCAGGAGAGATTTCGAAGCCTTTGCCACCGTTCCAGGTCATCTTGTCGATCATGTTCTCTGTGCCGACGTGGTTGCAGATCATGTCCTTGTCGCCGGAAAAGAGGGTGATGGGTACCTCAGCAAGGAGCTCTGGTAGGAACCTGATAGCAGGCTCGCTGTTCTGAGCACGGAAGTGGCCAGTAACCGCTCCGCTGCACTCTTGCCATCCTGTCTTCTTGTCTGGGTTGATGTGGAGAGCGCGGATAACATCTTGGCGGCGGAGATAGGGTGTGACCTGTTTCAGATCCGGAGGCCAGTTCATGCCGCAGGAAGAGTCGTCTCGCAGGCGGATGTCGTACATGTTGATGCACTGTTGCATTCTGTCGGCCTCCTTGTTCTTCGTCTCTTCCAGAATGGTGGTCATGATGGCCTCGCAGACGGGCGTGTCGACGCGGTCCTTGGCACCATCGTTCAGTGCCTTGACACATACAGACTGCTGCTGTTCAACCCGGCTCGCCGACTCTGACCCTGCTGTAATAAGGCCGTTCTGGTAGGCGAAAGGAAGGTACGCGAGGTACTGGTCGACGGGCGAGATCCAGCCGTTGCCAATGAGCAGACCCTTGAGCGGCCACAGTCGGTTGCCTTGCTGCTTGTTGCGTTTGAGGATGGCGCGCGCTATGTGGGGGATGTGCTGGCCAGCGTATGATTCACCTGCTATGTAGAACTGCTCATTGTCAGCTGTGACACGAACTCAGCTGAGCTGGATATACTCACGTCATCGTTCTCGTATTCTGGGAACAGCGCGAACCACTTCTCTAGGAAAATGACCATGTGCGCTGCCATCTGGTCCAGCTCGCTCACGTAGCTGTCTGTGTTGACATAGCTGAAGCCAGTACCCACAGGCTGATCCACAAAGAGCAAGTTGGCAAACTCATCCCACGAGCCGTTGTTATACTTCAAGTTCCCATCCTCTGTCACCCGGTATGGTCCGACTTCCATCATTGCGCCGTCCATCGAGGAGCAGCCGGGGCCTCCATTGAGCCATAGTACCGTCCGCTGCTTGTTGGCGATGTGGCGGTTCTGGTAGTGCCAGAAGAAGAGGTTGCCGTTGTGCGCCGGATCAACTTCGATGTGCCTATGTGACTGTTGTCAGCCCTGATGGATCGTGTGGCGATATCTCTCTGCCTACCCGGCGTGCATCTTCAGCAGCGGCTGGGGCGCGCCCGGAAGATCGCGGATAAAGTAATCCGCCTGCGTCTTTGCCTGTGCTGCACTGCCCGGCAGCATCGCGAGAGTTGCCAGCAACCCGCCAATGAGCGCTGTCCGCCATCGCGACTGCGAATCTGAAGAGAACATGGTCATGGGCGAGGGAGCCGAGGTCGGTCGTGTGCGGCTATCTCATGGGGGTCGTGAGTACCAAAAGAGAGAATTATAGGCGCAGGAAAGTATCAGGCAAAGCAGAGAAGATCTAGCCTGCCTTTAGCCAGATACTAGGCGCTCAGCTCGCAGGGTGTTGACGTCGGGGTTAGGGTGTTGCAGTATGGATGATCTGGCCGCTGCTGGCGAGCTTACGACGCCTCGAGCTGCGCAGGGGCGCGTGGAATACAAGGAGAACGCCGGGGTTTCTCAGGCGCCGAAGAGATCTGTCAACGGGGCGCTGAGCTGGAGAATGCAGCGATGCTGCTTACAAGACGACACGGCTTCCCATATCTCCAAAGTGCCTCTTATTCAAAGCTGTTCTAACTTCTCCGTGGCTTTGTCCGCGTTGCGCCAAGTAGAGCTCCAATCACGAACATCCTCCTTTGCTCGCGGCTCATCGACCTCCGCGTTTCGCATCTGCGATTCCTTCTGCAGATCTCGCGTGGCATGCGGCTCTGACACTGTTGACGTGTGAATTTCTTGTACATCTAGGCTCTCCAGGTCTCAGGCTTGCGGTAGAGGCGCCGTGAATACGAGCGAGCTTAATTCACGGGGCCTCCGCTCAACGGTCGCTTGCATCACGCTTCACAACGTCGACGGCTATGCCCTTGGCAACTGCTTCCAGCATGTCTCATGGGAGTGCACTCCCTTCTGTGGTTGAGTAACCTACGGGGCGTCACTAGATTCTTTTTGTGACTTGCGTTCGATTTTACTCTGCGAATATGAATCGACCATCACAGCGGCACATCTTCAGTCGGCCCGTCCCTTCTCCACCGATTTGGGCCTCAATACCACAACGTAATATATACGGCAGCTCTCTTTGTGCACGACGTCCGCGTGCATTTCTAGAAACGGCATTTTCTGGGACAATGTCGAAAACTGTGTGCCACAGTGGCGTAGATAGACTTTCGGCATACCTTCATCTTCGTTTCAAGGGCTCAGACTAAACGCCACAATTGAGAGAAAATTTTCAAAACAAATCGTCGAGACTCTTCTCCGAATCCTTCTTAATCAAGTCGACCATGCCCTGTTGGTTGTCAGTCTCGATGTAGCTGACTTTACTGCATGTCCGCGGTATTGGAAGGCTTACGGGTGGCATGATTGGCTCTCCGTCCTTGCCGACAACGTAACGGAACGGCATCTCTGTGCTCTCGTTCGCATTTGTCCTGATCTCTGGGTGATCGATGTATGGGATCTTCTCGACGGGGACTGCACAATATCAGTTACAGCTTCTGAGGAGCTGGAGGGATCATACCTCTGTCCTGAACGCAGATTCTCGTGACGCGCACAGCAGTGTCGGTCGTCATCTGCACAGGTCCGAGGCGGCGGCCTTCATAGCCCTTCTTACGCAGCTCAGAGGTCCTGTCTATGAAGAGCTTGTGGTCAGTCGTCTATCCGGCGTGTCTGAATCTGATGTTGTATACCTCTGGGTGGGTCATCGCCTGCATCCTCGTCAGTCGGAGTTCGAACATCACGGTCGGCGTTCTGGCCTACCCAAAATACCGCCAAAGAGGAATATGTCAAAGTTGTCGCCATCCTCAGGGCTGAGATCTTTGGCCGCAGCGGGATCGAGCAGACACACACGGTTTTTGCGGTCTGCGTAGATCTCTTCAATGCCTCGTGTCTCAACGTTCAAGCCCTTCGCTTGTTGAAGGTTCTCTGGCAACTTGAGCGAGGTTGGCACTGATGAGAGGAGGAATTGAGACCCAGTATCATGGCATTCTTGTGCAATGGCTGAGTACTCGAGCGAAGACCATTGCTCCAACTCTGGGTCGAGGTGCTCGACGACGAAGGTCTTCCCCGCGCCGGACATTTTGGTTGTGGAACTCTTATTCTTTCGTTTCGATCGTGAAAGTCAGCTGCTCCGAGTCTGAACCAGGACGATTGGTGGCAGAATTTTGGGATTTGCAAGACAGCCGTCAGTGGACCCTGAGATATTCGATTACGTCCCAGAACGGGTTTGAAAGTGGTCGTGGATGGTGCGAGCCTTGCAGTAGTGATTTGCTAGGCGGAGCATGTGGTCTGAAGACGGCCGACAAGGATTTGGCGAGCGCACTAAGAGAGCGGAGCTAGCTAGCAGACAGCCTATTACGTGTGAGGGCGGACGTAAAGGAAGCGTAAGTGGGGCTTTATATGCTGTAGCTTCCAGCATGCAGATATTCGTCTGCCCAAGTCAATTACCGTCAGTGGTGATTCCTCCAGGGTGTGGCAGGAACTGCACAGCAAGCGCCATCTTTTCGGATGGGCTGCAGCTCCGAGATGAAATCGTAGCAGGTCCTGACGATCCAGAACGCTAGTAGGCACGCGTGACGTTGTAGTTCCATGAGTGGTGTAGCATACGACAATCTAACGTAGTCGTCCACCCAGCGGTCGTCAAGCGTCGAATTCGCCCTGCCTCTCGCGGCAGCGGTACTCTGCATGCTCCCTTGTGCTTCCGAGTCAAACAAAGTCACCGAATGAGAAATTCTGGTGGTGTACTCTCGGCCCACTCAAGGTTTCTTACATATCTTGCTGCATACCCCTCTCTTAAAGACCTCCAGTGCTCCTTCCTTTCCCTGCAGAACGTCAACCTCGACCACTTTTGCAGCTGTTCGACCTCGCTCTTTCTTTCGCCAATCCCATTCAAGCCATATCTGCTTGACAGCTGCAATCCATTCTGTGTTGCCCGCACCACTCATCCTGCAGAGTGTTGTTCCCAGCACAGGCGCTACCTCGGACGATAAAAGCTTATCGCATCTCGAGAATTGAGGGGCATCACTGCTTCCTCCAGACCTTCGACACAAGGCGTAATTCCTGTCTTAGCCACCGGGTGCCATTATTTTGTGTTGTCAGGCAGCAGTAGCAAGACACGCCCGAGCTTCTCTGACATCCAATCATCCGCGGTGGAAAGCCTGCAGAGCCAGACGCATAACTGATCTGTTCCCTGTCACGACCCTGCTGCCCAAACGGCCAACTTGTGGACGTGCCGGACCCTTGACCCTTATTTCTGGCGACAGCACTCGCGAAGAAAGAGGATAAATAACGACGCCCACTTCTCTCCTCGAGCAATTACCCCTCTCGCCAACATCACCTGCACGTACAGCGACGCAACACCAACCGCAAAGATGAACCCCCACCAGCAGAACAAAGTAGACATTAGCGTACGTCATTCGCGGCCCCTGCGCAGTTCAGTCGCTCGCATTGCTGCCCCTCTGGCAACGCCGTAGGCTGTGCCAACTGAGAACTGACAGAAGATAGAAAATGTCGCCGGAGGAGGCCAAGCTCTTCCGTTTGTACGGAAAGCTGCCAAACAAGAAGGACCTGCTGCAGAACAAGCTCAAGGTATACTTCCAGGGCACCGAATGCACCACCAAGTACCTCACTAACAGTAACATCAGGAGCGCAAGTACTTCGACAGCGGCGATTACGCGCTCTCCAAGGCCGGCAAGGCTTCAGACGCCGGTGTCACCCAGGTCGGCCGCGAGCACCCCAACCCTGAGAAGATCCCGCACATGGCCCCGCCCACACCAGTCAATGGTCAGGTGCCAACAAGCGGAGATATGAAGGCCGGCAGCCCATCGAAGGAGGGTGGCACCTTCCTGCACCGCGAGACAAGCTTGAACCGCGAGACTTCAGCTTCCGATTTCGCCGAGAACGCCGAGCCCCAGAACCAGCAGGCTGCTCAGGTCTAAAGAGACTTCCATACCGTCATTTCGCACGCGCGCATCGGTCTCGTCTCGGCGTTTGCAAATATAGGATACAAAATGTCTTTCTGACCGTCCTCTCTTACGGCCGGTATCGATTACAACGGATTTTGGCGTCACCCGCGGCGTACGGGCGTGTTTCCTCCTGCTTCTGGGCAGCTGTTCGCTCTTGAACAATGCTGGTCAACAACCGACGTTGCCGTGATGCAGGCTCGCCGAGCACACGGGACCCTTCGTTTCATGTGCAATACGCTTGATATGGACACGGACTGGAGACTGATGGGGTATCAACGACTTACAATGAATTTCATCTTTGGATGGCAAGCATGCTTAGCTGCACATGTAGGATACCTGACAAAGGTACAGAAAATAGTCGAATCGACATCTTGCAAAGCCAAACCTACTGTGCGTTCGGATGAAGTTTATCCACAGCCTGTACATGACCAACGCTCCAAAGTGCGTACTCAGTGCGGTCCCTCAACAGGTTGTGCCTACACCGCTGTACCACTTAACCCAGAAGAAGAACATAGGCGCGACAATGACCACACTCACCGCAACGTCCGCAAACACATAGACCACTCCCACTAGCGCAGTCCAATCATTGCCAAAGTGCGACAACCCACAGAAGAGGAAGGTTCCTGCCCACCATATTGATAATGAAAACCTCGGCGCCAACATCGCGCATCCAGGATGTAGCTCGAACCCGTAACAACAGCACACGCAATCTCAGCCAAGTCCAGTATATGTACAAAAAAAGTAAAGCGACACTCCTCCCCTTCTCAGCGAAACATCAAATCAAGTACAGCCCCACCACAGAGCACATGCGGCAGAGCAACGACTACTAGTGCTGGCGAGAGCAATGGTGCGAGGACGGCAGCATATAGGACTGAGCTGTAGGTGACGATAGACATGCTCCAGAAATACGGTCTTACGTTCCACTTAGAGAAATTGTGGCAGCAATGTGTGACTGTTGTTTAAATCTGCTGAAGGTAGGGAAGCTAGTTGGGGGTACTCGGCTTTGACATGTAGCTTTCGGATATCAGCATGGTGCGAACAATTTCCTGAAAACATCTAACTTACTGTCTAACCGATGATGCTGACGCCGGTTGCGGGACTATCGAAGCGTCAATAGGGCGAGGGCATCGGTGAATAAGGGCGCTGAAGACTAGATGTACATCTGTACCTTCTCCGACAATCGTCCAAGGTCGCAGTAGACTGTACATTTATTTCGATATCGAAGATACCCCTATCTGAAGATACATTTTGCAACACTTACCACGTTGTCCTAAAATTCGTTCTGCTGAGGTAAAAGGTCAAGCATACGTAGGAAAGGACATGATCACCTAGTGACCGCACTGGCTTCGATTGCAGCGAACTGCGTACTCAGTCCAAGACACACATTAGTTGTAAGCATTGCAAGGTAGGCGTAATCAGTTAGTGTATTCCTCTACTGAAGAGCACAGAAAACAAGGCAGGCACAACCCCGCAAGTCCTGCGTGTAGTCAACGTGCTGCGTAGTAGCAGATCAGGTAGCATCAAGAAGCCATCGCTACCGCATTTGTGGACTTGATGCCGTCTCTCGTCAGGCAACAGGGTCTCAATGCTTTCCAGACGATGAAAGCCTGGGCGTAGTGGGGTGGCCAATTTTCGAACACGTGAATACGCCGCGGTAGCGCGTTCCTGCCGCCTTGGACGCGTCGGTCGGCGTCACCTTTAGCCACCCTTCAACATCAACGCGTCGCCGCTCAATAATGCACATTCCCTCGTGAGTGCACAACGATGCCTGCGTAAGTCCCAGAGAATGTAGACATGTCGCACACACATATTATTCTGTCAATCACAACTCCTAATGATGACGCAGGCCAGGCGATCAATACAGTGGCGGCGACGTCAAGAACCCGTTCCAGGAGCGCGTCGTGCCCAACTTCACCGCGCAAGAAATCGCGACACTACAGAGCCGGCTGAACAAGCAACTCGGCCCGGAGTTCATCTCACAAAGACCTGGCCAAGGTGGCGGCCGAGTCGCATATCTCGAGGGGAACAAGGCCATAGCACTTGCAAACGAGGTGTTTGGATTCAATGGCTGGTCGAGCTCCCTGGGGCAGGTGCAGATTGACTACGTATGTTTGGCCGGCTTGGGACGAAGGAAGGCGATTAACATGGGCAGGTCGACGAGCATCAGAATGGCAAGGTCAGCCTTGGTCTATCGATTGTTGTGAGAATCACATTGAAGGACGGCACCTACCATGAGGTCAGTCGATCGTTTCCTCATACCGCATTTGTGTCTAACCGGGTACCAGGATATCGGTTATGGGTCAATAGAGAACGGCAAAGGCAAAGCGGCATCGTTTGAGAAGGCGAAGAAAGAGGCCGCAACAGATGGCTTGAAGCGTTCGTTACGCACATTCGGCAACGTACTCGGGAATTGTCTGTACGACAAGGAATACCTCAAGAAGGTCCAGTCTATGAAGGTCAAGCCGATCAGGTTCGAAGAAGGCAACCTCCACCGACACCGGGACTTCGCACCGCCGCCGCAAGAACAGCAGGACACTGTCAAGCCAGAGACACACAAGACGCCTAGCAGGCCCAATCAGATTCTGAGGACACGAACCGAGCACCTCACACACTCGACTACTACGGAGTCAGCCGACTTTGATGATGAGTTTGACGGCAACCTCTTTGATGGTGTAGAAGTCTCTGAAGATCATGGCGAGACCACACTCGATTCGGCGTCTTCAGATACAGTAGGACCACGAGCAATCGAGGCACCGAGGTCAGGAAATGGCACAAACGGCACGAATTCGGACCGCAATACGCCTGGTCCTAACAACGGTAATCTACAGCCCCAGAGACAGTCGGCGCCGGTGGGGCGTGGACACGGATTCTCACAGCAGTCTCAGCCAAATCAAGGACCCGCCCGAGCGCAACCTAATGGACCAAATCAACGTGGCCCACAAACACCTCAGCAGCCTCGTCCAGACCAGGCACGACGCATGCCACCACCAACAGGTGAAATCCACAAGGCACCTGCGCCTCAGCAACAGAACGGACAACAGCGCCAACAGCAACCGCTCAGACCGACACCACCGCAAGCTCAGCAAGCTAATCAGCCGCGGCCTGCGCCCCAAGGGCCCGGAAATGCAGCGCCGCATAGCAATGGTCCCAACCCTAACGTTCCAGCACAAGTAGGGTTTGCCTCGGCTCGTGCAGCCGAACAGGTACAAAGCGCCAACTCTAGCATGGCCCTCAACTCTGTTGCTTTCAACCCGCACGCCGAGTCTCCCGTTCCGAAAGACAAGCGCACACCCGGCCTCGACCACACCCGGAGCGTGCCTGTGAAACGTAAAGACGACGGCAACGCAGCTGCAGCTCAAGCACAAGGCGCAGGCCGCGCAGCAAACGGCGGCGCAGCAGGGTTCAACCGCGCGAGCAACTTTGTCAAGCCGCAGCAGGATGCAAACCGACGGATCGGTATGCCGGCCGGAGGCCCGAGCTACGCCATGAGTCCTAGTGCGAATCGCGGCGCGTACAAGCCTCTCTCGATCAACCATCCGGCGGCCAACGCGCTGAAGCGGGAACGAGGCGCTCTGCAGGATGTGACGAACGCGGGACCGAACGGTGCCGCTGCAGAGGGCGGCGATGCGAAGAGGCAAAGGGTGGTGGAGGTGCCAGGGGTGGAGAACGCGGGCGTCACTTCGACCTAGGCTATGAGGAGCTGCGAGTCAATTTCTTTTCAGAGGCAATGGGTATGCTCACAGCATAGTGTCAGGCGTTGTTGGTCTACATTGGGATGGTGTCTGGGCGTTGAACTGACAGGGGATAGCATAAGGTCGACTTATCAGCGAGCATGTCTAGGGGAGGCCGACTTGATAGCGAGCATTTCTAGGGGGTGCAGAGTACTTGGCAGCTCACATCAAGGCCTGCAATACGATGACGACGACGAGGCAGTTTTGGATGCAGTGATTATCTTGTTCATCTCGTTCTATCATGGGGCGTCTGTTGCCGCGGCTCGTTACGTAAGGTCGTTGTAAGGGTGGCAGATGCAGGTGAGGGTATCTGGGTGCGAGTGGGCGAGCAGTCGTGTGCCCTCGCGCTCTTCTCCGAGGAGCTCGAACATGGTGTCTCGACGGAGCGATGCCCGCTCATTCAGTAGCATCTGGTGCGGTCGGCGTGTGCTCCTCAACCGGCGGCCTCCCTGTAGAAGCTGATCGAGTTATTCCCGCCGCCCAGCGCAAACATCTCGCTCCTGGTTGGGGCCTTGGGCAGCCACCTCGCCGTCCACAGCGGCTTGTCTCCGTGCGCGTGCGTCGCAACACAGGTCCGCGTCTCGACGCGCCAGACCTTCGCCTTCGCATCGTGGCTCCCAGACAGCAGGTACTCGCCCGTGTCGCTCCAGTCCAGCGTCAACACCCAGCCGCCGTGCCCCGTGAAGTTGGCCACCTGTTCGCCGGACTTGACGTCGTACAGCGCAATGACGCGCGCATCGCCAGCGGCGGCGAGCAGCTTGCTCGCGGGCGAAAACGCCACGCTGCGCACAGGATGCACAAGGCCGGCGAGCGAGTGCACCAGACGGCCCGTGTCGTTGCTGAAGACGTAGATGCTCCCGTTCTCATGGCCCGAGGCCGTGAAGCTCCCGTTGTCGCTCAGCGCGACGCACAGCCCGAAGCTGCCCTTGGTCTCGTAGGTGCGTATGCGCGGGAAGCTCTGCGCGCGGTCCAGGCTCCACACGTTGATCTGGCCGGTGATGCTGCTCGAGGCGAGGTACTGCCCGTCGGCGCTGAGGGCAATGGCCCAGATGGAGCCGGGCGTGTTCTGGTCGGTGATGGCGCCGTCGAGCGCCCATTGGCCGTCGGGGCCCTGCGACCAGATGTTGACGCGGCCCTCGAAGCCGGCCGAGGCGGCGCGCCGGGCGGTCGCTTCTTTGGCCGTCACGAGGTGGTGGATGCCCAGCGGGTGGGCATTGTCGAGGGTCTGCACGAGCGGGAAGTCGGGCTGGGTGGTATCGTAGACGTTGATGGCGGACCCGCCAGACGCGGAGAGGAGCTGGGTGGGCGTGGGCGCGACGGCGAAGATGTCGGCTGCCCGGGGGTGGGCATGGTCGACGGTGTGGAGGGTGAGGTACTGCTTGGACTGCGGCTGTAAGTTTCCCGTGGGCTGCCCATGCAATCTGGGGCGGGTTGGGGGCTCACCATGGCGTGTGGCTGGAAGCACTGCAGCTTCTGGGGGCGCGCGGGCAGCTATCAGGCCATGTGTGGGCGCTGTGGGCGCTGTGGGAGAGACGATGAAATGCAGCACAGATGGCAATAATCTGTCGCGCCCAGTGATGTCAGGACAGACGCGCCGTCACGGCGTCACCCCACCGCAGCTTCACCGCCAATCACACGCCAGCTCCACCAGCAGCATCCCACATTCTGGCCGCCGCGCGCATGTGCGCGAGAAGCCCAGCAGTGCTCGCGAGCAGCTTGATACAGTCACACCGCGCCGTCCTCGGTCTACGCAGCACCCGCGCATTCTCACTCACGGCCCCCTCCCCTCGCGCACACTCGGCCCGCTCTGCCATGGCGCCCACCCCCTCCACCCGCGCAATCGTCATATCCGGGCCCTCGGGCGCCGGCAAGTCGACCATCCTCAAGCGTCTCTTCGACGAGTACCCTGACCGCTTCGGCTTCAGCGTGTCGCACACGACGCGCAGCCCGCGCGGCGCCGAGCAGGACGGCGTCGAGTACCACTTTGTGACCCAGGAGCAGTTCGGCGACCTGGTCGAGCGCAAGGGCTTCGTCGAGCACGCCACGTTTGGGAGCAACCGCTACGGCACCAGCATCGCCGCGATCGAGGCGATTGAGAAGGAGGGGCGCACGTGCATCCTGGACATTGAGATGGAGGTACTTGCGCCCCCCGCTGCGGCACCAGTGCGTTCCTTGCGTGCTGCGAGACTGACGAGTTGCAGGGCGTCAAGCAGGTCGCAGACCACCCCACCTTCCCGCGCCCGCGGTTCCTGTTCCTCTCGCCGCCCAGCATGGACGTGCTCGAGAAGCGGCTGAGGGGCCGCGCCACCGACAAGGAGGCCGACATCCTCAAGAGGCTCAACCAGGCCAAGGTCGAGATGGACTTTGCGAAGAGCCCGGACGCGCCCCACGACAAGATCGTCGTCAATGACGACCTGGAGAAGGCCTACCAGGAGGCCAAGGCCTTTATTGTTGGCGACGACGCGTAGACAGAGCCACGGTGATGCCACAGAACAATAGAAGCAAGTGCAGATGCAATCCAAGCCACAAAACAACAGCAGCAAGTGCAGATGCAATCAAAGCCACAAAACAACAGCAGCAAGTGCAGATGCAACCAAAGCCACAATACAACAGCAGCAAGTGCAGATGCAATCAAAGCCACAAAACAACAGCAGCAAGTGCAGATGCAATCAAAGCCACAAGACAACAGCAGCAAGTGCAGATGCAACCAAAGCCACAAAACAACAGCAGCAAGTGAAGATGCAATCGTATCACAGGGTGTATCAGGACACAGTAGTGCATTCATCTTATTCGTACAAAGTATTATAACTAGCTACGCCAAAGGGTGTATCAGAATATAGTTGAAATACTCAGCATCGGCGTCCTACCACTTTGGGATTCAGACAACCTCAGTGCTTGACTCTATTTCGTGTATCTCATCATGTGACCCTGGCTGGTTGGAATCCGGCTTGTTCGACCAAGCGTGCAGTTAGCACCTACTCGAGCGGATCCGAAAAAGTGGTGAGTGAACGTTCCTCGCGTCAAGAATAAGCCCCATTGAGTTACTCCTGCGACACCCCCGTGTTACCGAGGGGCGCAAGGGCAATCGCATAACCATAAACTGGACGACAAGACCCTCGCACCCAGCGCCTCGACACCTCCCTCCTCCTCCTGGCCCGATGCAATCCATCGGCGGCGGCCAAGGTAGCCAGCGGACTCATATCATCGCCCGGGTGCCGGCTCCTCCACCCGCAGCATCAAGAAAGCGCGGACCGAGAGTGCAAGCGTTGGGAGAGCGAGGGTGCTGTGGCGGTGCGAGGCCGCGCTTCTATGGCGGTTCGTTGCTGAAAGTGCGCTCGAAGAGCGTTGTCCGGGGACTTTCTCCCAAAGCGAGCGAGATGGCGGGGCCACTCTGTGCGTGTGCTTCGTTGCGATTCTTCGAGCGAGGAACGTTGGGGACCAAGTGGGAGAGCGGCACGAGGAAAATATTTACCTGGCGGAGCTCGGCGCGAGTTTGCCCGGGCCGGGCTAGGCAGCTTTAGGCGCGAGGACATGAGTGCCTGTGCGCGTGCCTGGTGAAGCTCAGACATTGTCTTTCTTTGCGCCGGGCGAAGGCACTTATAACTGCTGCAACAGCTTCGCGCCGCCGCCGCATACCAACCGCCTCGTCGCCCACTCGCCACTGAGTCGCGACTTTCCGAACAATCTCGACGCGCCGAAGTTTCTCTTCCTCGACGACCTGGGCTCGCGACAGCTCCACTGCGCCAACCACGACCCACGAACCACGAACCACCACAGCATAGCACAGCACAGTCGCCTCGTATAAAAGACATGGCGCTTTTCGGATCCGCTGCAGCAGCGCCTGCGAGCACCACCACTGGCGACACAAGCAAGGACGTCGAGGTGCAGCAGAGCCAGCTGCCGTCAGACAGCATCCAGGACCTCTCGTTCTCGCCGGGAGCCGACTATCTCGCCGCAGCAAGCTGGGACAAGAAGGTCTATATCTACGAAATCGGCCCACAAGGCCCCAATGGAAAGTTTCTGTTCGAATGCCAGGGTCACGTCCTCGGCCTTGGCTGGTCAAAAGTAAGCTGCCGCAGCACAAACACAGACTCAACAGCTGACGTTTGCACAGGACGGCACTCGTCTCGCCGCAGGTGACTCGACCGGACACCTGAACATTGTTGATCTCCGCACTGCCCCTCAGACAGGCGGCCAGATCCAGGCCCAGCAAGCCAAGGCTCACGAGGAGGCCATCAAGTGTGTGCGCTGGTTCCAGACTGGCGGCCAGGACTACGTCGCGACCGGCTCCTGGGACAAGACGGTCAAGTTCTGGGATCTGAAGAATGCACAGCCCGTCGGCACGCTCCAGTGCCAGGACCGCGTGTACAGCATGGATGTCAAGGACCAGCTGCTTGTGGTCGCGACTGCCGAGCGACACATCAACATGATCAACCTCAACGAGCCCACAAAGATCTACAAGACCATCGTCAGCCCGCTGAAGTGGCAGACGCGCGTTGTCAGCTGCTTCTCCGACGCCTCCGGCTTCGCTGTCGGCAGCATCGAGGGACGCTGTGCCATTCAATACGTCGAGGACAAGGACACCAGGTACCTTCCCTCTGTTGCCGTTTCGCACAATCTCACTAATACGAGCGCAGCCTCAACTTCTCTTTCAAGTGCCACCGCCAACAAGACCCCAGCCAGCGCGACGTCGCCAAGGTCTATTCGGTCAACGCCATTTCCTTCCACCCCCAGCACGGCACATTCAGCACGGCGGGCTCGGATGGAACCTTCCACTTCTGGGACAAAGATGCCAAGCACCGCCTGAAGGGCTACCCCGAGGTCGGCGGCAGCATCACAGCGACTGCCTTTTCGCGCAACGGTGACATCTTCGCGTACGCTGTCAGCTACGACTGGAGCAAGGGCTACAGCGGGAACAACCCTCAGTATCCCATCAAGCTGAAGCTGCACCCGGTATCAGGAGACGAGTGCAAACCCAGGCCGGGGACGAAGAAGAGGTAAACCTCAGAGATGATCTCGGGTTTCACCCTCACTCTGTGTGTGACCAGGTCCTGATCACAGTTCTGTAAAGCGACGAGCCAATGATCGCCGTATCGGACGAAGCGGAACAGTCAGCGAACGCCATGCCACCCATGCCACCCCGAGGTACGACGTGGAGCAGGGCACAGGCATTGCAGCAAAATGGAACGGGTTAGGGAGAGACGATGGGATGTTGTGATTGCATTGCATTAGCGTTCTATGGCAGATCGGCGTATAGGGGTTGCCCACGGGCGACAAGACAGGAAGAAAATATCAAAGTCGTACGCATTGCTCTCCTCGACTCCGCCGCTGAAATCGGGATACAGTCGAATCGGCTTTTCCCTACTCGGCTCGCGCACATCCGAGCGAGCGTTCATCCTCTCATCTACTCGAAATTGACTTGATTGTTGACAAGGCTGCACCTACGACCCCGGATATCAGGGACCTGCTGATGCAGCACGGCTTCACTTTCCATGTCGTGCTGATGCCGGTCAGAGCCTGAGGCTCGTCGAGGATAACCCGTTTGTGGTAATTGAAGATTTTGTAAACCTCGGGCTTCATCATGGTAGATCTCTCACGCTGTTTGGAATGGGATACGTGTGAATGTTGACTACGTGATCAATTCTGACAATGCTGTTCGCTAATGAATGATATCTCGATATGAACACATCCCCATCTATGCAAATCGTAAAGTCGTCATCGCTTAAACGCTCTCGTTGCGTTCGATATCCTTGGCCTTCTCCTCGTAGATGCCGCCCTCGCGGACCTGCTCCATGTCCTTCAGGCGGTCGAGCATGATCGGGTGAGCGCGGCGGATGGGCTTGATCTCGAAGAGCTCGTCCATGCGCTCGAGCGGGATGCCCTTTGTCTCGGGGATGAGGAAGAAGACAAAAGGAATGGACAGGATCATGAGCGAGGCGAAGAAAAAGTACACGCCGTAGCTCATGGTCAGGAACATCTGCGGCGTGAAGCGCGAGATGATGAAGTTCCAGAACCAGTTGTTGGCCGCTGCCGACGCCTGGCCTAGCGACCGCGTCTGCTGCGAGAACATCTCCGAGTTGATCACCCACGGCGTCCCGTTCCACGACGGCGTGTAGAAGAACGTCCACAGGTAGAAGAAGAAGATGGCTGCGATCCCGCCAGGGGGAAGCTTGTCGCCGTTGGCAGAGGTTCCGTGCAGCTTGATGTACGCGCCGATGATCCACATGCAGACAGAGCCACCGGCGGCACCGATCATGAGAAGCTTGGTGCGGCCGAGGTGGTCGATCAGGTAGAGGAGCCAGACAACCGTGACGACCGTCTTGACGACGCCAAAGAGTCCGGTGGTAAAGAAGCCAGTGTTGGTGCCAGTGATGCCGATGGACTTGAAGACGGTGGGAGAGTAGTAGTTCTGCAGACATGTCAGCTCGTGTCGCTTGAGACGAAAGTGTTTGCACCACTTACAATGGCATTGATGCCGGATCCGTTCTGCCACAGGAAAAGCATGCCGCCGAGGAAGAGACGGTACTGGACCTTGCGCTGCTTGACGGCCTTGAAGGGAGCCCAGAAGCCGGGACCGACAACCATGCGGTCGTGCTCGATTTCAGCGTCGATAGCGGCGATCTCCTCAACCATGTAAGGGTGGGTGGGATCCAGGTTGCGAATCCAGCATAGATCCCGCACAGCCCTCTCGCGATCACCGCGCGCGAACTGCCAGCGAGGTGACTCCCTCAGCCAGACAGCGCCAGCAAGAAGCAGACCGGCGGGAATGAGCTGAACAGCAAAGGGAATCATCCACTGGCGGGTAGAAGGACCCATGGTCTCGACGAGTCCATAGTTGATCCAGAAACCAACCAGACCACCAATCTGCCATCCTAGCTCGTAGATACCGACGAGTCGTCCACGGACCGCAGGAGGTGACAGTTCCGAGATGTAGATCGGAACCATGTTACTAGCGGCACCAACGCCCAGACCGGCTAAAACACGGCCACCGATGATCAAGCCAAGTCCACGGTCACCGTTCGCGCCCAACATCATTCCCGCACCGAGGATGAAAATCATGGTCCAGATGAGCAGAGTGATTCTGCGTCCAAGGTAGTAGGATGTGACATAGGCACCGAAAGCGCCGAAGAAGGCGCCAGCCTGGTAGACGGAGACGATATTGGCCTTCTTCAGGGCAAGCTCAGAAGCCGAGATTTGCGAAGGTGCCGACAGTTTGAATTCCGAGACAAACGATGGGAGCGCAAGGGTCGTTCCAATGAAAGCAGAGTCATAACCGATCTAGAGGTTCGGCGTTAGATGCAGCTTTCGAAAATTGTCGCTGGCGGTGATCATCTTACCATGCAGGATGCGAAAGATGCAACTGATGCTGCGGCGTAGACGCGCCAGTTGTAAACCTCCCTAGGCGTAGGCCTATCTTCGACAAGAGTGAGGAGACCCATGTTGAGAGATGCAGTGTTCCTGTCCGGTCGTCGATGCGGAGGAGGGATCCTGGAGGTCTGACACTCCTCTGAAGAAGGGAAGAGGAGGATGCTTCAAAGGAAGCTGTTGATGCTGAAGAATCTTCAACTCCGAGCCCGGACTCTAATAGTCGTGCAGGGCTAAAGGCTACCCCGGACTCTCGCCCTCGTGGGGGAGCTAGTCAATTGCTACGATGTGCGGCGGCGTGCAGGCGAGACCCCAGACCATGCCCAGACTCTCCAGTCTCCAGGTCTTATCCGCGCACGACCCTGCGGAGGCGCCACGATGATGGGTTGGAGACGCACCCCGCAATGAAGGGGATCGCCAGTGCTGTTGCTGGATCAGTTCGGTGGTCATCCTGGATAAAGGTTTGTCGAGCTCCTGTCAACCAGGTGCTGTGAGCCTCTGGCTTGGTGCGGAGACAGATTACGATTAAAGCGTGGTCATTGGCGGCGGCTGAACCTCGGCCAGCTATGCGAGTCAATAGCTTTGCAGTGGATAAAGGCTTCCGATCTCGGAAGATGTCTCTGCCCACTTCACTTGGCGAGTCCAATTACAAAACCACGTGAAGCATCGAGTGCGAGAAAGCTGCGTGAGCACCTTGGTATATACCTATGTGGGAAGATCCTTTACCCGCACGTCCCGGTTCTGCTCCAAACTTCTCCACGATACTCCACAACACGTGTGTATCCGTTGGAAAATGGTTCCGTTAGAACGTAGGAAAGAGCCTTAATGACCCAGGTTCCAGTCAGAGCTTGCTCCGTCTCCCTGCCACTCTCTTGTCGTGAACCCATCGCTGAAGCTAGAGCTGCCACCACGAGCCCCGTAATCACTGATATCATCACAATGTCCTCCACAACGACACAACAGACCGTAGTGCCAGACACATCGAGTGTCGAGCGTCATGGCTACCTGTTCGGTTTCCCGATCGCACACTCAATGTCACCATTGTTCCACAACACAGTATACGCGGATCTTGGGTTGAACTGGAACCAATTCTACCTTGAGTCGACAGACATGGATCTGTTCAAGAAACTCAGACAAGATCCCAAGTTCTACGGTAAGCTTCAATGTCTTGGTAATGCTTCTTGGCTTTCGAGGCTGATTGCTATCACAGGCGCATCAGTAACCATGCCACACAAGATGGCAATTCTCCCACACCTGGACGAGATCACAGACGAGGGCAGGGAGGTCGGCGCGGTAAATACACTCTTCCTTAAGGAGGACCCCGCATCAGGAAAGCGGATATTCTGCGGCACCAACACTGACGTAATCGGCGTGCGCGATGCTTTTGTCTACAACGTCAAGGACGCCGCATCGACATACGAGAACCGACCTGCCATGGTGGTGGGAGGCGGTGGTGCGGCACGAAGCGCAGTATACGCGCTAAGAAAGTGGATGAAGGCCAGCAAGATCTACCTGGTCAACCGAGACCGCAGCGAAGTCAAGGCCGTGATTGACGAGTGCAAAGCGAGAGGGTTCGGCGACTCCCTGATCGATGTTTCGACCATCGCGCAAGCTGAAGAGCTCGAGGGCGTGGGTGCAATCGTTGCATGCGTACCCGACTTCCCACCCAAGACACCTGAAGAGAAGGAGGCGAGGGCTGTTGTTGAGACCTTCTTGAACAAGCCACACAAAGGAGCGATCCTGGAGATGTGCTACCACCCATCGCCCTGGACCGAGATTGCGGGTATTAGCGAGAAAGCTGGCTGGCAGCTTATCCTAGGCACAGAGGCCATGATCTATCAGGGTCTTGAGCAGGATAGGTACTGGACGGGAAAGCCGGTGTCTGAGCTGCCGAAGGCAAAGGTCCAGGCAGTCATCGCGGCTAAGCTGGCTGAGGCGCGACACTAGTCATGGTGTACAAAAGCATCGCTTCTTGTCTTGCTTCTTTGACAGACTTTTATACACTTATTATACGCTGCATGATCTCTCCCATCAGCTGTCCCTCTGGTGTTCGTCCGCCACATTTGGCATCAGCAGACTTTGCACGATTGATCTTGTTCGTCCGGTCGCTCTGATTGACAGGTAGATCCGATTGTAACTACCTTGCGATGCCGATGTTGGTCCTCGATCAAGAGAAAGACCTTTTCATGGCCGGCACGCATTTTGCTCCGAAGATCTGTTCTGATGTGGGGCGAATTCTATCGACATCCAATCAGCTCCACAGCTGCTGCCTTACTATAACGGCGTCGCGAGATGAGCCGCATCAAGCGATCGCTCAATATGATTAGGTAAGTTCGCAAAGAAGCCGAAGTACTTCTCAGTGGCTGGAAAGGTTGTCCGGAAATCGCCACTTAGACCCGCTTCCGCAGTTGCCTCGTGAAAAGTATCACAATAATGTTCCGGACTAACGAGCCACCACGCAAGTTCGCAAGCAGCGAACCATGCACACCTGCTAACTAAAACACGTCCATAGGCTGTCTTACCATCACACTAAAGCTAAAACGTGATAACGTATGCAATTCGCGGATACATGCGCCAGGACAGAAACGATCCAGACTCGTTCCGTCCCGGCTGGGACCAAAGAGCGCCGGCAGGGGCGAGAATAATTGAGAATTGTGAAGCACAGCCCTTACACAGCTGCTCGACGTCCTCGACGCCATCTCATTCCTCGTGCCTGGTCCCATCGCCTGTTGAGCATGGGGTCTGAGGAGATTTGCTGTTCCTCCCCGCATTTGTCAGTCTGGAGCCGTCCTCCGATATGAGTCGCCCGCCGCCCGCGTCGCGCATCAAGGCCCTCTCCGAGAAGAAGAGAGAGCGCGAAGTCCTCCAATATGTCGCCGCCTATCGTGACCTGCCATATCTGGAGGAGCTGGCCTCTGCGCCAGAGGTGACGGGCCTGCCCACCGACCACATCTCGCGGCCCTCGATAGACTCGACCCTGACCGCGTTGTGCCAGCTGGCGGCCTTGCGCATGAACGCGCAGCGCGCCTTGGTATCGCTGATCGACGACACACGCCAGCATGTACTGGCAGAGGCAACTCCACGAACTTCGCTCCGCGAAGGAGCCCCACCAGGCGAGGGGTCGAACTCCTTGTGGCTGGGCAGCGTCAGCGTTCCCCGAAGTTGGGGTATCTGCGAGCAGGTCTTGGCATTGAACGTGGTCAAAATACCTTCGGCGGAAGGAGCGTCGGTCATCATCAACAAAGATCTCCTTGATGATGATCGATATGCCCAGCGCACCTATGTTCGAGATGGTCCAAAGGTGCGATTCTTTGCCGGAGCAGCTCTCGTGAGCTCGCATGGCGCCATTGTGGGCGCTCTGTGCGTTTTTGACGACGAGCCTAGGTCAGCAGGCATCTCAGATGAGGCCGTCAGCTCCTTTGAAGATCTTGCAGGCACCGTTATCGAGTACCTGGACAATTACATTGTCAAGGACCGATTCAAGCGTGGCGAGAAGCTCACTCGTGGTCTAATATCCTTCGCTGAAGGGGCATCTGCGCTGCTACCACTCGACAACGCCGATTTTTCAGAGTCACATTCGCCCACAACAACTTCAGCTATTTCTTTTAGTTCTGGTGCAGAGACAAGATCTACGCAAAATGCGCCCACCAAAATTGGCGCGCGATCGCAGGCGTCTCAGACTACCTATGCTGCTTCACAGATGTCACAGGCTGATTCTCAAAAGTCTGAACAGGAACAAAAGAAGCAGCGATTTTCGACTGGCTCAGACACTGTACGAGCAGGCTCTACGCGAAACACCTCACTACGAGCCCTGCAGGACACTATTCTGCCGATGAACTCAAAATCCATGTTCGCCCGAGCCGCAAATGTCATGCTCGCATCCAGCGACCTGGACGGAGTCCTGATTCTCGACGCATCCATTGCAGCAACGGGACATCGACAACATCCGGCGGCCCCAGAACGTGAAAGACTCAGTGGCGGTCAGTCAGACTCTGCAGAAGTAGGGTCGAAATCAGAGTCGAGCGAGGACAGTAGCTCACACAGCAGCAACGCCAACAAGAACGCCAACTCATCTTCGTCGAAGAAGTGTGGAGTTCTTGGAGCTGCGCCGTCAAGGCCGGCCGTGAACGTTGATGGCACGCCTGGAGCTGGATCTCTCGCTGAAACAAATTTAGCGCGCTTGCTGCGGGAGTATCCTCACGGAAAGGTCTTCAACTACACCGTCAAGGGTATCTCCATGTCCTCGACAGATGATTCGTCCTCGCACAAAGGCTCTCGCAATAATTTCCTGCCCGCCGGCGACGATCTGCGCCCTGCACCCAGCCGGAGAGGTGGTCGCACGTCAAGAAGCTCGAAAGCGATTTTTGAGCTGCTTCCTGGGGCGAGAAGCGTCGCATTCGTGCCCTTCTGGGATTACGAGCGATCAAGATGGTTCGCAGGGTGTCTGTGTTGGACCAACAGTCCAGATCGATTGCTTTCTGTATCTGTGGATCTGGCCTACTTCAATATCTTCAGTCACTCGATCATGCGCGAGCTGTCTCGGTTAGACGCCGTTGCATTGAATCAGCAGAAGACCACCTTCGTTGCATCGATATCTCACGAATTACGTTCACCTTTGCATGGTATTTTGGGTACATTGGAATTTATCAGAGACACCCCGCTGGACACTTTTCAAACCAGCATGCTCAATTCATTGAACAGTTGCGGCCAGACTCTGCTCGACACGATTAACCACGTCATGGACCACTCGAAGATGAGCGAGACCACTAAGAATGTGTCTACAAGACGTCTGAAGAACACCAAGACTGTACGACTGTCATCGAAGCCTCTCAAGACACTCCGCGCAATGAAAGAGCCAGCATTCGACCTCGGCATAGCAACTGAAGAAGTCGTCGAGGCTGTGTTTGCTGGATCGTCTTTTCTTGCTATCATGAGCTCAAAGAATGTACCATTGTCGCCAACGGAATCAACGGCGACGTCAGTGACTACCGAGCCATCTGATATAACGACGAAACGTAAGACTTGCTATATCATACTGGACGTTGGTCACGAGCAGGATTGGATCTACTGCTTTCCTGTGGGGTCGTGGAAGAGGACTGTCATGAAGTACGTGAGACCGGGTCAATCCTATCTGTGCTTTAAATGCTGACGATACCCAGCCTCTTCGGCAACGCTATAAAGTACACGCTGACAGGTCACATAACTGTATCGCTTCATGCGACAGACGTTGCAAGAAGTACAGGTTCACAGACTACTATTACGCTCACCGTCTCCGATACAGGCAGTGGCATGAGCCCTGCTTTCCTCGCCAATAAGGCATTCCAGCCATTCTCGCAGGAGAATTCACACACCTCCGGAGTGGGACTAGGCTTGAGCATTGTCCGACAGATTATTGAGACCAACGGTGGCAAAATCGAGGTCAGCAGTGATCACACTTTTGGCACCAAGATCACGGTCAAGCTATCTCTGGTCAGACCCGAGGTGGCACGAATTGCTTCACCTCAGCGAAACGAGTATCTTTCTTGGCTACCACGCTTGAAGGGTCGCAAGGTGTGCATTTTGCACAGGGCCCACGCTGATCAGGACATCGTGGACGAACCACAGAACGCTGAAGGGCTAGCGAAGTTCACGCGGGCACTGACGACGACCTTGGCGGACCATTTGAAGATGGACGCTGTTCAAACATCGAATTGGGAAGGCAATGACTGTGACATTGTTATTTGTCCCGAGCCATCTTTTGACTACCTCAATTCTGTCAGAGAGAAGAGGGTTGGTACGAAAGCTGCGAAAGCGGCAGTGACCATCTTTGTGGCTCTAGATGCACTCGAAGCTGCAACATTACGTTCCGATGTTCGCGTTAAGAACAAGGAGTCGGTGGTCGAAATAATGACCCAGCCGTGAGTAAAGCCTCGATCTTACTACCGTCTTTCACTGACCGCTACACAGGCTTGGACCCTTCAAACTAGCTTATGTACTGAACAAATGTCTCGATCGATTCGAACATCCGGGCGAGAACGTACAGCGTGCTTCCAACCTTGCCTCTGCCTTCGAAGCTAACCTCCCTCAGTCAAATTCACCACACATCGAGGAGCCGTCGACACCGCCTCCTTTCGTTTCACCTCCATACTTATCCCCACTTCCGGTTGAGATGCCGCCACTCGTAAATCAGCCTCATTGGCATGCAACAGATAGGCCTGAGGCTACTACCTCGTTTTTCACAGATTATGAATATCTATCGACATCGAATGCAGCGACACCAGTTCCTGCAGAGTGTGCGCTTCCAATTCGCCCAAAGCTTACAATGCCCGTCAAAGGAAGCAGCTCCTCATCAAATATTCTCATTACAGACGACAATGCAATCAACCGCAGGGTCAGTCCACTAATAACATGATTTCTCAACACCAAGCTGACATATCGCAGCTTCTTGTGGCTTTCATGAACAAACACAAGCTTCAATATGCCGAGGCTGAGAACGGACTCGAAGCTGTGCGTGCATATCAATCAAGCCAGGTGACATTCGATATTATCTTGATGGGTTAGTCTGCGCTGTTGAATGAACATGACCGCACTATGGACTCTAATATCTCCAACAGATATGTCAATGCCCGTTATGGATGGCATGACGGCGACGAGAACTATTCGACAATACGAGCAAGAGTACAACATCCCACGAAGCTGCATCATCGCTCTGACAGGCTTGGCGTCCGCCAGCGCAAAACTAGAGGCTTGGAATTCCGGGATAGACCACTTCATGACTAAGCCAGTCAACTTCAAGGCACTCGAAAGATTCCTCAAAAAGGAGGAGATGAGGCGCCATGAGGCTGCAGGCGCAGCCCAGGGCTCGAACTCAACATCAGCATCTGGCAGCTGAAGCTGTCATTGAAGGAACTTATTTCTTCCACACATTATCGCCATTCGGCCGTTTCAAATAGGCTGGTTGGTTCTAATGCAGACTGACCAGATTGACATGCCGCGGAGCAGCAACGGCCGCCGTCCGGCTCATAGGCCACGCTCGTAAGGGACAAGGGCTCGCGATGTCATCGACAAGCCTTCAAGATAGCCTACAGCGGTAAATGCCTCTCATCGGCATAAACATGATCAGCAATTTGCTGATATATTCACCTACATTCGTTCATCCAACACTGTACACGACGAGAGTGTTCCAACTAAAGCAAATCCTTCATCCCGTCCGATTCGTGCCTGCCTAAACAAGTGACAACTCGCTCTCAACCTACCCGTATTTCAAACCACTTCAAACACAATTCTTCGGTCCCCCCTTCTCTTCCGCCAAAGGTTAGTACTCTCTATTAGCCCCTGACACCCCTTGACAAGCCAACACCACTTCCTCCAAAATGGCACTGTAGCCTCCTACGCCTTGGAATCCACTACACCACCCCAAACCACTAGATCAGGCTTCAGTCCATCAGCCTCCTCCATATCGAGCAGATCCGTATTGATGTCAGCTTCTAGATCCGTCCAGTTTAGATGTAGTATGACGTCGCGAAGTTCAGGCAGCGGAAACAGATCAATCCAGGGTCTATGCCGAATATTCGTCTGAAGCGGCGTAGGCCTCAGCGAGAGTGGAAGAATAGCAGACGGGTTGGTGGGCCCGGTATGGTCAAATGGCGAGAGTGCGTCGTAGATGCAGAGCGATCCGGAGGGGATGTCGAGGAGGAGAGCGTTTTGCATCAACGCGTGGATGACATTGAGTTGCACGACTGTGTGTAATTATGTTGGCCGCGGCGCATGCAGCATGTATTTTAGGTAGGCCCGGCGCGCGTAGAAGTCTAGACGTGCTCATGCGCTCGGGAGCATGTTGTGGCATATTCGGCCGGGGATATGTTTTGTGATTCCGTCTAGCCTTATGCGTATCACCTCCGTACTGAATCGTGATGTTCTCGTATCGGTTGATAACCCAGGCGGTGAATCTTGTTGTTGCTGCACCTCCCTCTTTCCTATGCAAGCTGATCAGTAAACGAGCATGCAAGACAGGATCATTGATACCGACTCCATACTTCTTATGCATATCAATTCTGCAGTCTCCTTCGAGTCGCAGCGTTAGTCACACTAGTCCAATCATCTCCACGGCTGGTAGCTTCTGATTGCTGTGGCATCTGCTGTAGGACGATGCCGGACGACTGAGCCTCACTCAATTGGTCCATGAAGCAGCATATGACGATTGTCTACACTTGGAGGAAGGGAGAGGTTCTGCATTCGTTCTTCGAGGCTTGAGGGATGCAGCTTGCTTATGTGCCTTGACCAAGAGGGATGAGGAGTCATCGAAGGGACTGCGGTGAAGTCCGTTCTCTGTCCAGTCAATGACGTGCCGGCTCCCAGAGTCCCACTACGGGCGCTATAAGCAGGCTGCAATAGTGTGGAGAGCAAATATATCTCGAGTCTCAAGTTCACGGTTCTGGAATCACCAGCGTATCTTGCACGTGGCAAGAATCTTGCGCGCGAGGCGGCTGATTTGGCAGTGCTGAAGACGCTGTATCGCTATGTACACAGCAGTCTAGCTAACCACTCTGAGCTATAGGGCGGGAGGTGCACATACGTATGGCACTTCAACAGCAAAGCTGCCGTTGAGCATTACGTTCGCGACGAGCCACGGCTAGGGCTAAAGTCAAGCTCTATCGATGTCGGTCTGCATACGGGTATCTGGAAGGGCACGTCATTTGATACTCAGAAAAGCCCTGAGACGGGCGGGTACTGGCATGTCGAAACCGACGATCATCAAAAGCATGTGCCTTTTCTATGGACGTGCAGACACTTGACGGACGGCTGGTCAAGAAGCTTATCGAGTATGTACGGCTGGGCGCGAGATTGATGGCCGTCAACGAAATAGTCAGCGAGCGCAATATCGTAGCGACTTTCGCGACGGCACTTGGTCATAAGCTGGCGGGCGACGAGGGGATCAAATCGGTGTCAGAGGAGGAATACAGAGAAATGTCCGGGGGCGATGAGAGCCACAATATCTACATCCTGTAGTGCTTCCAGATGATGAGGGAGTTTGGATACGATGGCGGGAATATGGACATTGTGTAACCTCGAAATGTCAGAGCTGAAGACCTGGTGATAAGCTACCAGTACATCAAGCAGGAGAATTGATCAAGCCCTGACGAGAGGGGGGCTTTTATAGCAGAACGCTAATTACACGCACGTACACCGATTGACCTAGGCTTTCTTGCCATCGATCTTCGCAGCTGTGTCAGCGACCTCAGCAGCAGTCTCTGCAGCCTTTGTGTCGTCTGCTTTGACGTCGCCACTACCAGCGACGAGACCTTGGACGACCTTGTGGGTTCCATCAGGGCTACCAGGCTCGGAAGCCAGCACCTTGCCCTCCTTGTTGACTACGAAGACACCACGAGTAGTGCCCTTGGGCGCTTTCTTGAGACCAATTGCTGAAATGAGTGCCTGCGAAGGATCGCACAGCAGGCTGTAGGGGAGTTCTTGCTTGGTTTTGAAGGTCGTGTTCGCCTTGGGGCTGTCGTTGGAAAGACCAAAGATGCTGAAGCCGGTAGCGGTGAGGGGCACGTACGAGTCGCGGAAGAGGCACACTTGCTTAGTACCTAGACGCGTATTAGTTGTGGTCTGGTGCTCGAGACGCGTCTACGTACATCCGGGGGTTGAGGCTTTGGGGTACGTGAACAACACGACACCGCCCTTGCTCTCCTCCACCAGCTTCGCGAGCGTGGTCTTCTTTCCGTCATGTATCTCAACCTCTCCACCGAAGTTGGCGAGGTCTATTATGTCGCCGACTTCAGGGGGGCCTGAGGATGATACAGAAGCAGTAGATGGCTTACTCTTTCCGTTAGTCGCATCGATGGCTGCTTCTTCGGCGGCCTTGACAGCCTCAGTTACGGTTTCGGTCACGACAGCTGCGGCTTCGGTGACAATGTCGCTGGCTTTCTCAACGACTGTTTTGTCGCTCGCAGCTGCTTTCTTGTCCTTTGACGCTGTTTTCTTGCCCTTAGGCGCTGCTTTCTTGGCTGGGCGCACTGGCGCTGGAGGAGGTGTCTTGCGCTTGCGTAGCTCAACCATGGTGAAAATGTGGTCGCGTAACTAATGCGCGGTCGCGTCAGTATCGCGATATGGTATCGATACTCTGGTGAGCAAAGGGTAGGAACTGTGAGACGCGTCGTTTTAAGGTGCTCGGTTGGCACTTACCGATTTATGTCTTGTTCACGCGTCCTCGTGTTTTCCTGCACGATCTACAGGCGGTGAGACGGTAGTAGCGACGTGTTATGCGAGTGGATCGAGAACGTGGATGGAGGTGAGGTCGAGCTTCAGGCCAGAGCGGCCCGGCCGGGAAATGTCAGCGGATAACAACACCCCAGCCTGCCCCTTGGCGAGCCGTACGTCCATTCCAATATTAGGCGGATTACATGAGCTTGCGTCTTCCGTTTCGCGAGCTTCCTTCAGCTCCGGGCCTGGGGTTGCATGCTGTCTTTGATTGGTTGCTGGTGAGGTGTGTGAACGCTCTTCCCGTTCGGCTACTTGCCCAAACACGACATAGCTCCCGACTTCTAGCTCGCCCCACTGCATTGTCGAACGTGCGTGAGCCTCGAACCTCTGCCTCATCAGTGAATTCGTTCAGTATTTCTGGGCCTTGTGATATATTTGAGCTTATCTAGAAACAGATGACCCCTCTTGACGAGCTTTGTGAAAGCGTGTGTGGACAGTCTGCCCACAAATCGCAATGCGTATTGAAGAAGTCAAACCCGAAGTTGCGCCCTGGAGGTACATGCAATATGTACACTTCTGGGCAGCTAATGGCCTGCCATCCGGCCTGCGATAGGAAGTAAATACATCGAGAGGTTGGTGATGATGACTAGTGTCTGCTGAACCATGGGTCACTCTATCTCACATCTGGTCGAGGCCAATAAGTGGGCGGGGAGTGTCGACTGATGATGGCTTTCCTTCTCAAAAAAGGTCGAGAGGGATTCGGTACCATCGTCATTACCGTCTCAGAATCCGCACAACGAAGATCTATTTATTTCCCGGCCGCGCCATCAGTCTCTCGCCAGATTCAGGCACCACAACCACATCTCAACGTTTCGCTCCAGAGCTGTCCTGTCTTAAGGAACCTCACTATGAACACTGGATTTTAATACCACGTTGTCTCCCGTCAAGTTCCAAGCATGGAATCATCCAAGAGAGGATGTGTCTCCACTATGTCCACGAGGACGAAACAGAAGACGGGCTCACCGAACGAGCATGAACTACAACGGTTCAACACACCTTCAGACGTCGAGGGACAGGTCTCTCACCCCGCGAGTGAAGATGGTTTCGGCAACGTAGAGGGTGCCGAGATTCAATACAAGACATGTGTATGGTGGTACGTAATGCAGCTTCGATTTTCAAACCTGGGACCTGCTAACAGTGTCAACAGGCACACAGGTGTTTGTAAGATGCCCTTCTGTTTTATGGTACATGGCTAATGCAGTAAAGTGATGCTCGCCGAAAACGTTTCTCTCGGCGTGCTTGCATTGCCACAAGCGCTTGCGGTATTGGGCATCATCCCAAGCCTCCTGTGTATCTGCTTCCTCGGCGTCATCGCGACCTACACCGGGTGGCTCATCGGCGAGTTCAAGCTTGCGTATCCTCAAGTACAGTCTTTTCCCGATTGCGGAGAGCTCATCGCAGGGCACATTGGAAGAGAGGTCATGGCTGCGGGCTCAGTCCTCATCCTCATCTTCATCAGCGGTGCGCATATTCTCACCTTCACTGTCGCTATGAACGCATTGACAGAACATGGTACTTGTACACTCATCTTTGCTATTGTTGGTCTGATCTTCTGCTTCGTACTCGGTCTGCCAAGGACGTTCAAGAACGTGAGCAAGCTGTCCATTCTCTGTGAGTAACTCTAGCAACACCGGAGACAAAGACTAACTGTTGCAGCCTGCGCAAGCATCATTGTTGCAGTATTCGTTGCAATGATTGGAATCAGCATCTCCAAGCCAGATGCAGGCCACATTCTTGCTGTGCGCCCCGGTATCCCCTTCGTTAAGGGCTTGGGACCAGTTCTGAACATTATCTTGGCTTATAGTATGTAATCTCCCAGCAGAGATATAACTGTGTCAGGATTAAAGCTGATCAAAACAGCTGGTCACGTTGCCTTCATCTCTTTCCAATCTGAGCTGGCGGATCCAAGAGAATTCAAGAAGGCACTCTTTTTTGAGCAAGGTATCACGATTACGTTTTACATGACGATCTCAACAGTCATCTACTACTACGCTGGTCCACTTGTCACATCCCCTGCCCTTGGCTCAGCAAGCCCGGTCGTGACTAAAGTCGCTTTTGGCTTTGCCATCCCTACCATTATTATCGCTGGTGTAGTCAACGGATCTGTGGCCTGCAAGTATATCTATATTCGAATGTGGAAGGGTACAAATGTTGTCCACCAGAAGACCATAAAGAGTTTGGGCAGCTGGTACAGTATTTGCGCCGCCTTTTGGCTGGTTGCTTGGATTCTCGCTGAGTCGGTCCCAAACTTCAACCTTCTTCTTGGACTCATCGCTGCCCTCTTTGGTTCCTGGTTTAGCTGTACGTTCACAATTGTGTTACCAAAATCACCAGGCTAATTTATCACAGATGCACTTCCCATGGTCATGTGGTTCTACCAACACAAAGGGTCCTGGCTGAAAAACAGGCGTATGGCTATGTGGTCAGCTTTGAATGCTTTCCTTTTCTGTGTAGGCGTTGCAATAGTAAGTACTGTGGGCTCATACTCGTTATTATAGCTGATATGAGTCCAGTTCGCTCTCGGCATGTGGGCCTCCGGACATGAGCTGCACAACGGCTCTGGGGGCAAGGTGTTCTCGTGCGCCAACAACTGGTCTCCAGTGAGTGCGGCGTTCGATAGGAGTGATGATCGGGATATACCTCCGTTATCAGCGTAAAGGCCTCCAGAAGGCTGCTTAATAGCCACAAGCTAGCTATGCTAGCGCACATAATAATTGTAATGTTTAGACCACACACGGCTTGGCTTTCGTGTGAATGTGTGGCTCACGTGCTAGCGCGCCTGCTGGGACGCGCCTTCCGCTATCGATACTGATTGTCGTCATTGCCACTTCTACTTTCCCCAACGCTTCTGTAAAGGATCGTGTGCCCCAAGCCGTCTAGTTTCGTCTTGCTCCTACGAAAATTGTGACCACAAGTAGTATGGACCCGGCAACCTTACCACCCTCGAAACCGACGCGCAAACGAAAGGCAGCTGTGAACTATAGCGAGTATGGCGAGAGCAACCACGAGGATGAATATCAATTGCCCGTCCAGAAGTCAAAGAAGGTGAAAAGGGAGGAAGAAGCGCCGAAGAGATCCAAGAAGGGCAAGAAGGCAAAGGGCGATAACGAGGCACCGCCTGAAGAGAAGCGTCTCCGCCGACACCGCGCACGAGCACCGGGCAGCTATCTCGAAGTCAAGAATCGCGCCCTCATACAACGTCTGACCGTCCTGTCACGCGAGAGATGCGGTACCAACGAGCTCCCCGAGGAGAAGGTGGTCATTGCCGGCTCAACAGGCAATGTGTACACCGTCAACGTTGGCCTCATACCTAGCTGCGACTGCCCGCACGCCCAAAAGGGCAACCAATGCAAGCACATTATATATATAATGTTGCGTGTGCTGAAGGCACGAGAAGACGTTGCATGCCAGCTGGCGCTCACGGGCACTGAGCTGCGTGAGCTGATCAAGAATGCGCCGCTCATCCCTGGTGTCGAAACAGACGGCAACGACAGGCCTGGCGAAGAACAGGACGGCAACCGCAAAACCATCGAGGGTGAATGTCCTATCTGCTACGACGAGCTCGACTCCAGGAACGACGAGATTGTATACTGCAAGACGAGCTGTGGAAACAACGTGCACAAGGCTTGTATGCAGTCGTGGATTCAGGTGGCTGCGAGGGGCAGGGCAACTTGCCCGTACTGCCGTGCGACATGGGATACGGAGGAGGCCTTCAATGGTACCCTGGGCAATGTCAATACAAAGGGATTGCAGAGGAACGACGATGGGTATCTCAATGTTGCGGGCCAGCTCGGTTTGAGCGGCGAGAGAGACCACTCGACCTACCACCAGTTTTGGGTGAGACGACAATTTGGTCGCGGATATTGAGAGGCTCGTGCAAGCATATATTTCATCATTGCGGCGAGGTGTTGAATGTTGATCCCTGTCGTAGGCTGTACGCGTCAACAAAGGCCCCCTCATAATCGACCATGGAGATTCTTCAGAGCCTTGCCCTCCACATTGTACGCGACTGGAATGTCGAAGGATTCCGATGGCCTAAAGAGACACAACCTACGCTGATAGGCGCTCATTTCTTTAAAGGTCTATAAGATGGCAACTGAAGTCCTGCATTCGCTATTGGCGTTCGCAGTCGAGCAAAATTGAATTTTTGAGAGTCATACCAACGCTGACTCTCACAGGCGCCGATGCGGTTGTGTAAGGTTTAAGTGTCCCGCACACATTTCATCATGAGCCAATTCACTCAGACTCATGTCAGTGTGGTGCCTCCATCTCCTGCTGAGATCGTCGCAGAACGATCCATGGATGGGAAGCCATCCAGACGAAACCATGCTGACTGATCAATCCAGGATCGATCTGTTCCTGAGCTTCACGGACATTATCGTCTGAAAGCTTCAAATAGTGTTGCATGAAGCAAAAAGGGGAACATGTCCGTTCGCCGCAGCCATCATCAAGGCCTACACATAGCAAGGGGTCAGAAATGCCGTATGTCTTGCCGTTTTCGTTGCTAGCGCGCACGATGCGTCCAAGAACATGATTTAGGACGTCCGCATATACATCCACAAGGGCCTTGTTGTAGTCCGGTGTGAATACATGCCGATAACCCTTGTACAGACCTGGTAAGCCATATAGCCTATCGAGAGGATATGCACACTGCTATTTTTGAAACACGTTGAGCGTCTCAATCAGTTCGAAGCCGCAGAGCCAGATGTCCGTATTTGGACGACGACGCGGGGGGCCCACAAGACGACTCCAATGAATGACATCTTGAGCATATCCCTAATCAATCACCGAATCGAGAGGAGACTGTAACTTTGCCCCCTCAGAAGCGTCAAACTTGCCTGTGTATTGCAGCACAGCAAACATCTGCTCATCAAAATCCAAGAGAAGATTCGAGCGGCCCGGCTTTTCGTGTCGGTCATCCTAAAGATCCGATATAGAAGCCCAGCTGTAAAAGAACGTCCCGCACATGAGCGTGAGTCGTCGCGCCAGGATCACCTCTTGAACGATCCATAGCCTTATCCAGTAGGGTCGACTCATGAGATATATCAAGCCTCGCAGGGCGCAGGTCTCCTTTTCCGCAGTCGTCGCCTTGGTGAGATATATGCGAAGGTCTATTAGGTCTAACTCCAATCCTTTCGTCGGCTCGCCAAGCCAGCAAAGCACCTTGTGTACATTGGTGTAGATACGATCCATCATGGCGACCTGCGAGCTTTTCTCGGAGTTGTTGTCTGCTTTCTGATCGATGCAGATTGCATCTATCCAGAACAGACGATAGTACAGTAGAGGATCGACCCGGACACGATTGAGAAATTCCCACAGATTGCTTCGTACCCAGAATATCTGCTCGTTTAGCAGTATCTGTGTGGCCTCGTCTTCCACTCTGGCGTCTCCCCACTGATACGAGAGTGCTGTGTAAGTGTGCTCGTAGAAAGGGTTTGTACCTCTTATTTCAGCACAGATTGGGTCCGGAAAAACGCTTGGAAAGACACGAACTAGGCGTATTTGGTCAGCGGCAGAGTCAATCGAATGGTGCATGAAGCGAGAGTTGCGCTCGATGTCTAGCTGACAGAGTTTGCTGCTACCTTTTGTAGCCATTGTGATAATTTTCGATAAAGGCACTTGTCATCCCAAACATGAATCTTGGAGTCCGTCCGAGCTGCGGACCATGACAGCCTCGTACGACAACAGTAAGCGGCTGTGTGGTTGAGAAGGTGTTGCTCGGCATGCCGACGCTGCATGTGCCCTGCACTTCCCTTCGCGCAGCGCCAGTTTCGGCTGGGTGACTTCCTTACACTCAAGATTGTTTTTTCTCTGATAGTCTTCTCGCGGCGCGCACGAGAAGAATTGCAAGTCGTGCTACAAAGACAGCGCAGAGCCAAGCGCCTGAGATCACGGAAGTTGCACACAGTCGGGCCGGCAAGCGCCACGCTAATTACATGCGCCAGACAACGCCAGCTCGTTCCAACTTTCCAGCCGCGTTTCATTTTCATCCGTATGTATCAGGACGGCGTTAGATGGGATCGGATGCTCTATCGAAGTTGACCAGGGCCGGTGAAACGGCCTGGAAATCATTCCAGACCAGATGGTATGCACTGCCTCAAACACTTCACCGCACCAGTCACGTGCAAGCAGCTGACCTGGGTCGTATAGGTTCGACAGGAAGAAGGGACCGCCGCCTGATGCAGAGCTGGCGGAAGCTATTCGCCAGAAGAACCTATATCTCCGCCAAATCGCAGCGAAGATCACTGGCAACTCGGAATCAGAGGTACCTCCGCTGATATGCACACCGCAAGCGCCGGGCCGTGCGGTCTTCCTGATCACGACCCCAATCGCGTTCGGCAAGCTCGAGGTCTCAAAGAAGACCTACGATCTTCTGGCAAAACACGTTGGCATGAGCATGAACAGTGTCTCCCACTGGGCTGTGGTTGTCGTTGATCGTAGCCTGGGACCCACTTACACTTACGACCTCATGAGCGACCAACTTAAAGTCCAGATGCTGATGAACAACTACTTCCGCGTTTACGAGGCCTCAGAGGAATTTATCGCTTCATGGAGTTCGTGCTATTATGTAGGCGAGACATTGAAGAGCCACGAAGAGATCCAGTATCTTGGTAAGACGCAGCAGGGCATCGCAAGCCACGTGTATACTGACAACGTCAAGGCGAAGGCTTCATCGCCGCAAATAAGCGGTACAATCTACTATCTAACAACTGTCAACACCTCACAGAGAACCTCGTGAGAGAGCTCTGCAACGGCAAGATGATCAACCAAACCAAGCTTGAAGAAGAGATACGCTTGATCTCGCCAAAGATCGCGCGTGACCTCATGGTGACTAGGCTGAGGTCGAAGCTTGAGAAGGAGGACCAGAAAGAGGACAGCGAGTCGGTGCAGAATGATGTCTTCACGATTAAGGAGCTGTGGGGCAGGATCAAACATTAGGAAGCGCAGATGGTACCCTACCCAGAGCCTTGGAAGCTATATTGAGTAAAGCTCTCGCCCTAGCCTATGCTATCCTGCTACCTAATCGTAATACAAATGGCAAAGTTTCGTAACGATGCCACGAACCCTGTATTGGTTGGGTCATTGAAGCAAGCCATCCATGTATCAGCGTGTGCGTGATGATCGTTCATTGGGTGCTCGTGCTGCCCCAAAGCACACCGAGAGAATACTCGAGTGTCAATAGAAACGCCGTTGGAGTCCAAACAAAATCCTCATGTTGATTGCATTCGAATATAATGTTTCTCGAGACACATAGTGTTGTGCTTTCGTATTTTGCCTCTCTTCTAGCACGAGCCTTCACATACGCTGCAAGTGGTTGCGCAACTTGGTTGTGTACGGCTTACCTGCCAGCTCTGCACCTGCCAACGCAGAGTTCTCTACGGAGCCGGTCCAAGCAGCCAAGAAGTTGACTGCGTCATGTGGTAGATCCATCAAGTGGATTGCATGAGGCTGAGTTCAATATTGCTGATCCGACATCGGTTCATGCAAGCGCGGGATCTGCGTGACAAATTGCGACACAACCTGACGTCAGTTGCTCTCTTGCGCACAGTCTAGAACAAATCCGCATTTGTTCGATGTACATTTCCTACAACACGGCTTTCCATATCCTTGCCATTTCATGCTATGCGTTGCAGTAGGCCGATGGTGGCCAAGCTGGTAGATGTGTACATGATGCTTCGAAGTTTGGTGCGCGAGAAACGCTTTTCGGCTCTGCAGACCCCACAAGAGCGGTTGTTGATCGGATTTTCAGGCCTGTCCGACGTCCGATGGCGATGTTTGATGGCGTGGTACGGAGGCGATGCGATATGTGTAGTGGCGTTTATCCGCTCTGGCTTGTCCTCAGCCATTGGAAGAAAGGCTCGGTCTCAGAAGCTACGAAGATCAACCTCTTTGACGATGGTACAACGAAAAACTCCGTGACATACATGTCGGCCTTGAAAGGCTTCTTCAAAGCAGTATGCTGCCAACTCATTCCTTGTGATGCCACCCTGGAGTCGGCCTCCATGATCGTTACACCACTACGAGTACAGACGTCGGACTTCCATCAGTCTCGGTAGCATCCATGTCCGCTCTTCTGTCGGTCTTAACAGAGTTGTTCCACGCCGGCCAAGGGTATTGCGGGTTCCTTCAACCTTGCTGACAGGCGACGATGGATGACTCCACTGCGCCACAAACACTGCACCCATCCTAGAAACCGGCGATGTCGATACGAACACATCGTGCCATAACGAGCGCATCTCAGAAAAAGTCAAGGAACTTTACCAGGAGTGACTGATCTGTCCGTCTGTCGACTGTCTGCAGCCTAGGTACCAGCAGTCTGACCTGGTAGCAAGTGCAACGGGTGGCATGTCCTCTGGTGCAGACGATTCGAATGCACTTTCAGGATCTTCCGGTAGCCGTTCGACAGAAGCTAAGGCGGCACTTGAGGTCACGATTCCGCTCGTCTTTATCATTCTGATGTTGGGTGACTTTTGCCTTTGGGAAAGCAGTAAAATGTCCCAGAAGATGCTGCCATTGTGAAGGATCCCAAGCCCCTGAGGACAGCTGAACTGGATGCAAAAGGGAGAGCAACCACTCGACCTGGTGTTACGTCAGCAGTAGACATTGGGTGAGTCGTCAGCAGTAGACATTGGGTGAGTCGTCAGCAGTAGACATTGGGTGAGTCGTCAGCAGTAGACATTGGGTGAGTTCTTCGAAAACACGGGGCTCCATGGGGAGTCCACCGTCATCGCGGTGCCAGTAGAGCTTCAAGTTCGTACTGAGCGGGTTGCGACAATTGTAACAGTCCCTCATGCACGAGACTCCGAGTCGGACGGCCGCATAGAGAAACATTAACGCTGTGCTCAGTAACAAGCGCCAATCGCCATTCCTGGGATTGTGATGTACGGGATATATGACGACTTTCGCAATACTGCACGCTCTTTCATTTGGTTACTAGAACAGAGATCCCGTGCCGCGGGGATGGTGTCGACCTGCATCGATCTAGACGCTCCGAATCGACTGTCAACATCTGGATTCTAGCTGTCGATCCGGCAATCATGTTCGTTCCACTTCGTGGTGACTGCGACTTTACTATGTGTCGCGGGGAAGGCTACCCCTTCGACATTAGAGGTCCATCTTGGCGTATCAATGTTATGAACGCATGTCCGCTTCCTCGTTAATGTGGAGTAATAGCATGAATGCTGTAGGAGGCGCAAGGTGGGCGTGTTGGCCCTGTGCTGTTTCAAACAAACGACTGTTTCATCTGGCGGGACGACCCGTTGCTGCAGCGGACAGCCCAAGAAGCCTCTGTAAGAGGTGTAATGAGAGGGAAAGTCTTGGTACGGGTCTGCGATGCGCCGAGTGGCAGTTGGCGGTCAGGCTTGATGGGTTTCTAAGAAGGCAATGCATGAATCAGAATCCAGCACATGGCTTGAGATGTCACGCGAAATCGCGTCAGGGCGCATGTTTCGAGAAACAGCCACCTTTGCGCTCACTGGCTGATGATTGAAGTCATACATGTGAATTGTGTAGGGTGCTAGAGCTTGTTGAGCTTATACAATTTAGGAGTCGAAATTTGCATGCTCAACAGCAAGTGTACAACAGAAAGGCTTCGCACAAAACCGTGGATGCACTTTCACTAACTTGCAGTTGAGCACAGTCTGGAAGCTGGACGGACCGCCGGAATACTGCGTCGTAGTGAAGAATACGAGCGGGTGAGCTGAGATGAATCGGATAGCGGGGCCTGGAAAAGCAGAGGCTGTGACTCTTCCTCGGATGCTGTCTTCTCTCTGGGCAGAAGTGAGTGGTTTGCCATCTACATACTTCGTTTGTTGTTGCGCAACAAAATATGGCAACATGGTCAAAGCAGGAGCTCCTCGGATGACACTCAGCATCGTGGCCGCAAAGGCATTCGTCGACTGGTTTCCTCATTTAAGGTCGATAATGGCAGCATTAGCATTGTCTCATGAAGCCGACATTGTCACTCAACCGTTGAAGAGGCAGTGGCTGTATGTTCATGCGATCTGCTCCGACGTCTGTCAAACGTCATAGAGTGCTTCGGCGCGTGGGACACCCCGGCTGAGGCGTGCGAAAGCGCAGCTGAAGAGAGAAGGTTGCGGCTTCGTTTGTGGCGGCCATTTGAATCGCAACATGGGCCGGCTTCATCGAAGGATCACCGTCTGGCAATGGCCATGCAACATAGATATTTCCGGTATGCTGTTCGAGGTCTCGAACAATACCCCATGCAGCGCTCCACAACGTTGCCAGCGCGACAATCATGTCAATAATCGCGATGCTGATTATTGCACTGGGAGCGTTGCAGTTGTGCAAATTGTGCGAGCCGTCCTTGTCGCACGAGGACGAAGTGGGAAAGCTGGGCTCCTCCCTGCAGGCCTAGCGAGCGACTGCGTCCCCTCCGAGACAGGCACTCCACGCTCTCATCACGCCAATCGAGTGCGGGCCGTTCACGAGCAACAAGATAAACGTGCCGGTCGTATTGCTACTCTTCAACGTCGCACAGAAGCTGAGTGCGAGGGATGCACCCAAAGCGTGGCGCACGCGGTGCTGGCGCTCCTTCGAGCACCGTGGAAGCCCGCAAAGCACGGCATTGTGCTCGCCATCATCCATAGGTACCCGCTTGGCTCCGCATCTGATCAAGAAGGGAGGATCATCGCAGGGTAGGCATCTGTTGTCAGCCAAGCGCCATGAAACGCAATTTGGCACTGCCGCAGGCGAGTCATCGGGGCAGCAAGAGATGGCAGCGGTCGGCGGCATGGGTCGCTGCGACGAGACAGCGTGCGCGAGCGGGCGGCCACGACAGGAGGCGCCATCTTCTCAGCACGATGATCGCCTCCCATGGTGTCAAACTGGGCGACAATCAGCCTCACCACCCACAGGCAGCATCCTGCTGCACTGTACCTGCGTGGGCGCCTCGCAGATGGCGATGTTGCTGCCGGGCTCTCCTGACTGGTCCAATCTGCAACACCCTAGCAGCCCCCGGCCGCTGTGGCTAGCATCACCAAGAACCCAGGCGCATAGCGATATCCTTGCCGTTCACTGGTCCCTGTCCGCGTCTGTCCCTGACCGAAATTAACAGCCGCCAGGGGCCATGCCATCTGTGCGTCCTGGTGTTTCCTTAGCCTGATGCAGCAGACCGCCGCTCATTCATATATCGGCTCTCCTCCACCTGCTTGGAACTCCTCACGACAAGGCTCACCTTCCTTTCCACACATTCGCTTTCCCGTCTGTCTTCGGACCTGCCATTCTTTGAGCAACCCAGTCACTCTTTCCTGGGTCTTCAGTCTTTTGCGCGGATTTACAATTTCGAATATCGACATCTACATTTCAAGAGCAAAGAACCTTTTTGATCAGCCAAGATGATGAAGCTTACTGTTGCTTTCCTCGCCGCCCTCGCGGCCGCCGACGCTGCTGAGGCTCGCTCCACCCGCCAGCAGCGCCGCCAGTACGGCACCGGCGACAGCTACGGCAACGGCTACGGCACAAATGAGGTCTCCTCAGTTTCTGCTGTTTCCTCGGCTCCCATTGTCTCCTCAGTCCCTGCTCCCAGCATCCCCGCTGTCAGCACTCCTGCTGCTGAGACCGTCTCCTCCCCCATCAGCGGTGGTGTCTCCACACCCCCTGCTGTCCCCAGCTCCACCCCTCTCGCCGTCGAGAGCCCAAGCCACGCTCCTGACGTCCCCGCCTCGTCTGCTCCTGCTGCCCCTTCCAGCGCCCCTCTCGACTACGGCAACGGCTACCCCGTTCCCTCCGCCCCCGCCGGCGGTGTTTCCAGCCCCGTAGTTGTCCCCAGCCTGAGCACACCCGCTGCTGAGACCACCCCTTACGCTCCTGGCGTTCCCTCCAACTCAGTTCCTGAGGTCCCCGCCACCAGCACCCCTGCTGCTGAGACCACCCCTCACGTTCCTGGCGTTCCCTCCA